>NC_030987.1:646845-717676 GCF_000149955.1 Fusarium oxysporum f. sp. lycopersici 4287
CAATTGGTTCCCTTCCGATAGCAATTGCCGAAATTGCCTCCAGTAGTATAAACGACCGATGGGTGTGTGTCGCATCGAAGACCGTAACCAGAAGGCCAGCCACCATCAACATCGCAAATATCTCCGTCCTTGCGCGAGTAAGAGATCATGCCGCAGTCATTGGCGTAGATGGTTGCGTGTAGATCACTACAGCTGGGACCGCTCTGAGGACTGCCCAGTGTACATGTCTGCCAAGTGCCAACTGCAACTTCACCATCTCTGCAGCCTGTTCGGAGAGCTGAGGAAAAGGCGGCCAGGATAAGAGGGAGGAAGAGGGTGTTCGAAACGTGCATTGTGTATATCGCAGTCCTATTGACTTGTTAGCATACGGAGTCTTGTCAAAGGGTGCGACAACGGCTGAGTGTCAAGAACTTACCGAATTCGGGCGATAAGGCTAGAGATAGTTTTTCTTGGTAGTTGCTGAGAGAGTGAGGAATCTGAGTTTGGAAGACTGCCAGGAAAAGGGAGGCTTTATATTGTAGGGCTCATGCGGTTATACATACAGAAGCGCTCACCATCCAAGTAAGACCATGAAATCAGCCTATTCGGTCACCTAGACGTGGCCGAAGTTCCAAAAAGTAATTTCCCAAAATTCTCAATAAAACAGAAAATGCTGACAACATTGCTTTATCTGGCGGACTGCATTTTACCGGAACATTTCACCGAGTTGCTTGGTTGAGGATTGGCTCTGCTAGGGATCACCGGAACTTCAAGAGTAAATTTGCATCAGCCACGACTTGGATCGTGGTATTGCATGAGAAATGAGCATCAGTGATTGGCCATTTGAAGTTCCAAGGTAATCTTAGATGCATCGAAATTGGCTCGTGGTGTCTGTTAAGCCCGCTTACTGACATGGCCATATTTTCAGCTCTGTTGAGGAATACGACATATACATCCCGATTGGACAAGTCAATGATACCCCGGAATGTGAAGATGAGATATATCCGTTTTTAGTTGGATACATCGGTTAATCTAGCTGGAGAATTGATCCAAACGATCACGAGAGGGTGAGGATGTATTCGTCGTACATACTTCTGGATACGGTCCTTACAGCCTCCTACCCCATTTCCACGATTCAACATATGTCAATACTAAAAGATGTACCGCCGAGCACAGGACTTGTCGTCGACTGAAAGATGAGCACTTTCCTCTTCTGGATGAAAGCCCGATAGCGGCTTTTAAGCTTATGTTTTGGTCGCCGCTTACTATCCAGGGGCGTAGGATAATAACTTACCTCTGCTTACTGATCGACTCCGAGCATGTAACTGTGCAAGCCGGTTTCATTTTGACGAAAGTTTGCACTTTTTGCGATGCCTTTTATTCAGGGTGAAGTTTCCAATATGACTATATGGATTGCTAAGTGCTGAAACTTGGGATGTAGAATATAGCTTTTACTAGAAATCACACGACCTGAACTATTATCCTCCTATTGTGTCAAATCAGACGTATATTTGCTAACCTTATGACTGACTTATAAGACAAACAATTCATCTTTTAGGTTTTCATAGTATCAGCTTTATACTATAGCAACTGGTTAGGCATTGTAGTATAATATCTAAGTTGTTAGCCAGATGTGTTATTTGCAGTTGAGACTTGTGGCTGAGAGCTTATATTAGCACAGAGAACTTAGTAGTAATAGTCAGGAAGCAATACGCTATAGCTTGCTAAGCCAACTAGCTTAATAAGACCCCTGAAAATAACATTAGCGCCCAACGACAGCACCAACTCAGTATCGAGCTGCAGGAGCTCAGTTCTAGAAACAGAAAAGAATTTTTGGCATGCCTGAAATCCGTCTCTAAGAGTTGTTTTGTCTTCAACTTGATTCTCCTGATATAAATCAGGTCTCAGCATCTGACACAGCCGTATCAAAACTACACGCCTCATACTCCCATCGCGCTTCAAAGCCCAGTTTCTCATAGAACCCCCGTATAGCAACAGCATCAATTAGAATTCCCTGCATACCCCTCTCTTTCAGATTCTCCATCGCTTTGACAACAAGTGCCAATCCAACACCTTTCCCTCTTGCTGCCTCATCCACTCCAACCGCAGCAATGAGACCAGTCTTTTCTCCAGAAGGAAGGAGAGGAAGAAATGCAAAGACATCGCCGGCTGAAGATCCGAAAGAGCACATGAGAGTCCAGCCAATTTGTTTGTTGGTATCCGGGTCAATGGCGACCATTACTTCGTGATGTTGGCCTCGAGCTGCGAGGGCTTCGTAGATGCCGCCCCAGGTCTGGATGGTGTTAGCGAAATGAAGTGAATACGGCAAGTATTATCACTTACGAATAGCTCATTTTGTTTGGTCATACATTCTTCGTACAGTTCTGGCGACCAAGGAGTGAACTTGATGCTTGTCTTTGAGACACGCTCCATTACTTCCGGTGGTGCAATTTCCCCTTCTATGTCCTTGTAGAGATCACGAGTAGTTATGGTTTCAGTATAATTGCCTATTGAGTTAGGAATAGCTGAGAGTCCCAGTAATCAACGACTGACCTCTATAAGTAAGGAATTGTTTCGCCTCAAGTGAAATACTAGCTGGCACTTGGTACCAGAATCTTGGAAAGATGGACCCCATCGCTAGAGAGTTCAATTTCTGACCTGCCTTCTTGGCCGCATCTTTCAAACCCGTCTTTCCTTTCTCGAGAAGTGCATTACCGAGACCTTGACGACGGTACTCAGGTAGAACACCGATGGCTGCGACATGCCCGAGGCTTCCACTTTTAGAATAGTAGGATAGGCAAAAGCCATGCTCGTGAATCCAATGCTGGCCCTTTATTCCAACCAGAAGCCCTGGGAACCGATCTTGATCGATAGGCCAGTCCGGGAAGATTGCATGCCATAGCTTCCATGCTTGTTGGATATCTTCCTCCGAGCTGGTGAGTTCCCGGATGTCGTACTGAGAGACGCCGATAGGTCCGTCCTTTTTGCTCTTCTGCTCTGCCATTTTTACTGACTGAGTCTGAGATTTACGTCGCTGAGAGTTACTGGGTTTTAATGTAGAATACTGGAGGCTGATGTTAGGATGATTATTTAGGATAAGAAACAGCTCATACCACGTGAGCTGACAGCAAGGTGCGGAGTTCATGCAGGGAATAGGAGAATCTATACCAAGGAAGGAAGCTGCAGTTAAATCCTTCAAGATTTCACTTATATTCAGTTTTACTAGTATGACAATAGAATAAACTCTATAAAACATCTAGGATATATCCTCCCATTTCCCCTTCCCTCCAAACTTGAACACTCTATCTAACTCTACTAGTCAGATCTACTCACTTCTACCCCCATAGCGCGGCCCTCTACTCAACTTAGCCTCATCTTTAGCCCTCGAAATCACATCCTCCCAAATTGGCGGCTTGCATCGAAGATCCTGTCCAGCAGCCTCTGCATCAAAACCAAACTGCAACAGCGCATCTTCGCTGCACCACTCGCCCGTAGCCATGAGTCCAACTGGGATTTTGCCCTCCGTGTCTCTATCAGCAACTTCGCCAGCGTCTTTTCTACCTTCAGGAACGACATAGCCTGCTGGAACGGTTATGGCAGGAAGGCCGCAGAAGTTAGCGAGCCAGACGTATTCCATGCTTTCGAGTGTATAATTTCCATCATTGACGCCATAAGATAACTCGGACTTTCCACCACGGATAGGTGCACCGGCACAAGCGGTAGTGGGGGTAATGATAAGCATGCCGGGGTATGTCTTCCAAAGATAGGAAAGATGCTGCATCAACATTCCTCTCAGCTTCTGAGCCAGCAAATAATCCGTTGAGGGCGTAGTCCTTCCCAGCGCAAGCAGAATCTTGTTAGCAGGCGTCAAACCCTTCGTATCATACAGCAATGTCGAAGCATCAGTCAGAACAGTAAGTGCATGCGCCATCTGACCCTCAGCAGGGAAAGGAATTTCAATCGAGACAAGAGTGTATCCGTGCTTAGCAGCCAAAGATTCAACAAGCCCACGAACCAACGACTGAACACTTGGTGTAGCGCGTGAAATCCATGCATCAAAGATACCGAGGACTTTGGTAACAGGCGGTGAAGGTTGAAGAGCCAAGGGTGGAAATTGCGTTGAAGGATGAGGTTCAGCGATGGCTTCGTACGCAGCTGCCAACGACTGCATATCAACAGCCAAAGGCCCTTGAACAGCACATGTCGGTGAGTGATTCGCACCAGGCCAAGAAGCAAGTCTGTTATGCGTAGGCTTCAACCCAAACACCGAGCAAAATGATCCAGGAATTCGAATACTGCCACCGCCATCACTACCCAAAGCGAGAGGAATAAGTCCAGAACTGACAGCGTATGCAGGACCAGATGAGCTTCCGCCGGTATAATAGCCTGAATTGAATGGATTACGCGGCGTTCCTTGATTGGGGTTGTTGCCGGTCGTATCTGATAAGCGTCAGTCAATGTGAAAGAATAAGAATAAGAATACGGGGCTTACCTAGTCCGAACTCGTGCATGGCGAGTTTGCCCATGATGACAACGCCTGCTTCTTCGAGTTTTCGTACGATCCAGCTTGTAGTTGATTCTCCGTCCTTAGGGGTTTCGGTGTAATCTCTTAGAGAGCCGAGAGTTGTTGAGTAGCCGTCTAGATCATAGTCGTCTTTGATAGCGGAGGGAACGCCATCGAGGGGGCCGAGGGGTTGCTTGTTTTTATAGCGTTCAGTTGAAGCTTCAGCGGCTCTCATGATACGCTCGATATTGAGTTCTCTCCAGCCTTGGGCGTGTCGGCCAGGTGTTGGGCCATCGGTTTCAACCAAAGGCAGAATCGCCTTGGCAACATCAACCGGGGTAAGCTCCCCAGAAAGATACAGTGCTCGATAATCAGCTGCCGAGTAGAATTTCGACGGGTTTAATGTCTGAGAAGCATTTGCCTGTTGTAAAGCCGAAATCTGAACTCTCTCACCGCGTTCTTTAGCCTCAGCTTCAGAAAGCGCGATCGGCACGACAGTTGGATCGTAGCGAGGCTCGCAATGCTCAAGATAAGTCCGGATCTTCCGGAGCGAAGCGAAACCCGCATTAGCCCAGGCGGTCTCACGAATAAACCTAATCCATTCCATCCTACACCATTAGCAGCTCATAGCTTCTCATACCATTAATAAAAAACTTACAGAAATGCAGCAGCCACGAGAAAAGGTCCTCTCAAGACCGGATTCCTATTCCGTTCAATAGCATATGGCACATGAGGTCTGCGATAAGCAAAAAACCGTCAGCACATGATTCGCCCATCACGCAGCGTATGCTTACCCCTCCTGAGGCTCAGGATAGTTGAAGAACCGCCTCTCATTACTGAAATTGCTCATATTGAAGAATGATGACGACGATAAACTGAGAAGGTTTGAAGTTCATGCAAAAATCGGGGAATTTAAACTCTCGGATACGGCGGCCACCGCGGAGACCGATTTAGCGGTGTTAGTCATGGATCTACGTACCTCGGAGTCTCGGGACGCGTGATCTGACCTGCATTGAGAATACGACTGACGAATTACATGCCGAGGATTGTATCAGAGGCTTAAAGCAAGTTTTGCTATTGAAACGTATGGCTTAATACAGGCAGCCACCAGCGTATATCCATCCATCCAACAACTTAATTATTGAAAACTTTATCGTTGATGGCAACGACCAGAGCTGCATAATCCTGATTATCCAAGTAATCAATGTATACAACGTTGGGGAACGACTTATCACTGACTTCAGGCAGAAGTCGCGTGAAGAGCTCTTTGTTGCAGGTATAAGCCAGCTTCTTAATCGGCTTCAGAGACCTTGGCGCCACCTTGACGAAAGTGACGACATCGCCATCCCATTGAGGCGCCTGCTGGGTCAGTGTCCAAGAAAGCAGGAAAAGACGCTTATCCTTGGCGGACATGTGACCCTTCATCTTCTCAAGCTGGTCATTAACCATGACGACAGCATCATCTTTGTTGGAATACTCGTTGCGAACGTTCATCGCTTCGTACTTGTAGAATCCCTTGTGCGCATAGTCGCCAATGTCGAGATCCCACTGCTCCATTACACAGACAACAGCTGCCTTGCCATTGCCGATAAAATCGTCAAGCTTCAGCTGAGTGAGATTCTTGGCCTTGTTCTTGTCCTCGACAATGAACAGGTGGTTCAATTTGAGAAGCTCTTTCATGAGATTATGCCATTCCTGCTTGGTGAACTCTCGCCATTCGTCGGTATCGGTTTGAAGCGAGTGCGAAAAGTTCAAGATGATGAGTTCACCGTTCTTCTTGGTGAATTCGTTGACGGCAGAAATGATGTCAGAAATCGACTCGCCTCGACCTCCAACCTTGCCGGTATAGTGACCGGTCCACAAATGGCCACCTGAGTACTGAGGTCGAAGGTCAAAGTATCGTGCGCCATGGGCAAGCTGTCCCAGGACAGAGACAGACTGGCACAAAACGTATGGATCAATGACACCACCAGGCACATCGCAGTGAGACACAGTCGACATTCCCGAGTCGTGCGTGCCCAACATGCAAATCTGCGACAAAGGACGATGGCCAAGGGTGTTTCTGTTCTTCTGCATCCAATCCGTGGGCGGGTTCGAAGAGTGAAAGTTCCCCTGCTTTCCAGAAAGGACAAAGGTGACACATTCGTCGTGCTGCCATCCCAATTCAATCTTTGAGCCGCGAGGGTTATTCAACGCCTCCAGGCCGTCAAGCTGAACCCAGATGTTTGCGGGCTTATCGCGAACATGGATTGAAAAGGTAGCATTGGTACCCTCCAAGCTGTAGGTGACCGATCCACTGGTATCCCCACGCTTCTTGAGAACGCCGTGGTCAAACTCAACGTATGTGCTGGGAACCTTGCCTAAAATATGGTTAGAGATCGATTTATGTCTCAAGTACGGTCAATTTACCTGCATCAATAGACTCCGGGAAGTTCCAGGCCTCCATCTGATAGCTGTTCTGCTGGCTCCGCTTCCATTTGTACGGCGTACCGTTGACAAGGTTAATATAGCCGCCTTCACCCATTTTGTCTGTAGATTTCGATGGCTGTAGATGGTTTGAAGATGTCTAGGGACGATCAAAGCGGAGTAATCTGACTATTTGTACGTTCTCAACATTTTCTGGGTCTAGACCCTGGTTGTTTCAGCTCGCTAGTGCCCAGCTGAAAACGTCTTGGCATTCTCGGAGGCCACCTTGTCCATTGGATCTTGGGACTCAGCCACTGGCAAGCTTCGCGCTATTCGCGGGGAGAGATCTTGGGGCGTCAATTGCGTCACCAAGATCTGCTTGGGGGAGGAGACAATTAATCCTCCGAGAAACAGCTCCTCTGTGGCTAGCGACATGGCGTTTTTCTATATTCTCTGTCGCTCTAGTGATAAGTCAACGCCGCGGTACTAAGAAATGATGCAATACTTGGGTGTAGGGTAGTGGGCCATCATTTTGTAATATGAAAAGTTCAGCACTTTTTACTCAGTCTCGATTATCTCTGTTGCGATTTGGATTGACTTTGTAAGCCCGGAGGCAATAAATATGAAAGGAAATCAATAAATTCCGTTCATCGTCACGAAGTTGAACGCCAGCGACAGAGCAGCTAGAATTAATATTATCTGTTTACTCCGTATCATTGACCGCATCGCCCTAAGCCTAACAGACACTCATGATGGGACTGTAACTTCAAAGGCCTGACATTTCAGCAGCATACAATAGAACCACCAAAGTCCCCAGAGACTATACTCTCTATAGCCATTTAATTAAGTCTTTCTCGATGACGGCAGCTGGTTGTTGACCCCCCTTTGTGTTGCTGTGATCCCCGGCCTGCACCTTGCCGCGCAGAGAACAACAAATTTCCCCAAGTGGATCCTCGTAACAGTGTCCTCTTAAAACCTCCTATCCCTTGTATCCCGTCAAGACTATTGAATGTAGCGTCGATTAGCTGGAAAATATCACCAATAATAGCCGTCATGGACCAGATTCCATCCAGGAACTATTTTGTCTAGATCGGAAGATCGACACTATTTACTTAAGACCAAGCCCATCCCCACGCCAGGACATGTCCTTTTCTGTTCTGTCTCATCAAGCTGTCTGTCTCTCGTTAACATTCGCTCAGCTGTCATAATGCGTGTCTTAACTTTTGCCCTGGCCCTTTTTGCGGCTGATATGGTTGTTGAAGCTGGAGTTTGCAAACCCGCTCGTGAGTACCTGCATGTAAAATAACTCTTCAATTCTGACAGATTGCTTTAGTCACAACCACGGCCGCAAGTTCAATCGTTGAGTCGTCTACTGCCACCGCTTCCGCTACCTCCGAGACCTCATTCACTGAGTCGTTGACCTCTGCGACTGAGACCTTGAGCACCGACTCGAGCGAGATCTTGACGGCTTCTACCACTGAGGCTGAAACTACCTCGACCGAGGCTGTTCCTACTACTACGACTGAGGCTGTTTCCACGACCACTGAGGAAGCTTCCACTACAACCACCGCAGGCCCATCTTACACACCCGGCTCCCTCGTCGGCACCGGGCCCATCGCTGACCTCACCCTCCACGGCACCGACTCGCGCTTTATCCCCCTATCCTTCACGCCATCCGACTCAACCCAAACCCTGATCTTCACCCTCGCCGCCAACGGCCAGCTCGCGACAGGCAACAACAACAACTACCTATGCTTGAACTACAAGCCTTCGGGTGTTCTTGGCCCGCTTGTCCTGTGCCCCTTCGATAACTTCATTAACGCTCCCTTGAAGTGCACACGGGCGGCCAGCGGCACCCTTTCTTGTACTGCGCCGAATGGGTCATGCGAGGCGAGTGGAACTTGCGGGCGACCTAACAATGCAGCCGCGTTCTCTCAGTTCTATGTGGATGGTTCTCAGAACGGCTATTTTGGCCCCTCCGATGGGAACTTTGGGACGGATTACACCGCTATTGACGTGATCCTCGCCGAATGAACACGGGGCTAAGGCTATGGCGATACGGAGACTGAAATCGAGAGTCTCTTCTTAATTTCTATTACTTTCTGGAGAAACGAAAAATTATTCTTCGATATGTATAAACGGAATAGCTTTCAATTCTTTGTACTGCACGGCTCTCCCTTTCCGACTATCGGAAACGTCGAAATTTGTAAATAAAACAGTGAAAAACAGCGCGCCGTGTACTTAATCTCTTTCAATCTTAACTTTCGAATTGTTCCCAACTGATTCGCGAGAAAAGATAAAAAGACCCACTACATAGAAGGGACCCATTGGCGTTACGCTCAGAGATGACGAGTTTAGACAACCCAGCATCCACTGCAAATTTGGTTTGTATAGGCTCCTAAGACGCATTAGAATGCAGACGAATACGGTTAGATTGAAAATACTCACTTGCAGCTGGCCAATTCTGAGTTGTCTCTCTCATCTCCGGTATCAAAGCAGCAATCTGATCGCTCGTGGTAGTCTCTGCGGGGGACCTGGGGTTTCGTGCTACCAGCAAGAAATCATGCAGCAGGCATATTGCCTTTGGCAACGACAGGAATTCATCGTCACCTCTTCATACTCTTCTTCGCCATCCTCGCTTATCTTGAAGTAGTTCTCTACTGAGCGCCGCGCAAAATTGCGATAGTCTTGAACGAGATATTCTTGGTTAGGATCAAGGGATTGCCCAGATGGGTGTAACATCTGCATTTCTGTACGGTGGGCAAACATGCAACTATGAGTATGTATTAACATTGGGATCCTGAAAGATGTCTTTCTGACATACCTCGCTGCTAAACACGCAGATGCTCCTAGAGATGGGTAGCCCCAAGTCTTACTTCGCCAAATTGACAATAGACTTAATTGTTTCTTGATCTACGGGGTCCTCGTCAAAGCCATCAAAAGCCATCCCGAGTTCAACAGCCTTATTTTTCTCTGGGGCAGCATTTACGATATCGCAGTAATTCTTAATCTGTTACGCGATGGTATAGTTGGCAGCTTTGTGGAAGGTATACAACCAGAACACACGCGCGCCACTGTCTATAGTGGGATTCAGGCCAGCCGAGGACGTCTCATCGGACCAGGTGTGGTGCGCGTGATCCAGAGAAGTAGTGCTGCCTGCATTCAGTGCTTCATAAAGGACGGCGAGTTGGCCGATGTACACCTGCTCAGAATCAATGCGTCCAGCAGACGCATGCTATTCAAAGCGGCCGAAGTATTCAGGGAGGATGATATTTGAGAACATGGTTTTGGACAAGGTTTGCTTACATATGATATCATATTGAAAAAATGACATTTATATTCAATAAGACAAAAAAGATACTAAATACATAAATAAATAAATAATTTGAGCCTGTTTTTCTAATTTACTTATTCCCACAACCAGATTTCTTTCTCGCAGTGGCCGCATTCATATACAAGAATTATTCCTTCCGAGAACATTAGTGGAGATCGGGCATAGGTGAAAGCAGCTAGATGTGTCGTTGGAAGACAGTAAAAACAGGCAACAGCCGGAATTAGAGTTGGTACTTGCGCAGGAAACCCTTCTATACGGGCGTCTCGCCGAAGAGCTAGTGCTGACTCAACAACGATATCAATATGGCAAGAAGGAGATATGCAGCTAAATGAGCTGAAACCTATTATCTGAGTGTGGCTGCATTCCCCATGACAGACTTGATTCAGATTCGAATAGAGTCTTTTGCTGGAGTTTAACTTTCCAGTGCTGGAATTTATTGGGCTGAACTCTGTTATACGAGCCACAAATAATTCCCGTCCCTGCTGGTGAGAAACCACTCCTTTGATGTCTTGGATTATTGTATGGTCGCAGGACTGTGCGGTGCATCGGGTGTCCAGTGTGAATTCATACTGGCCGTCCTGCAGTGAAAGGGTCTTGACACAAAATCTAGATTTTCTAGAGTCTAATTTTGGACTTGTTGAGCGACCGAGTTTCACTATTGGCTTGGCTTTGATAAGGATATCCAAGCTCAGAAGGAAATCGATGGCTGAAGAGGGTGTTGACTGACTGTGGAGACTGCTATCCATGTTGACGGTGGAATCTCCATCTACCTCATCAGAGGATGAAGAATCGACAGACTCTGCATACTCCGTTGGTGCTTCCAGAAGTAGATTGGAGCCATTAGATCGACTGTCTTGTCCTCCTTCAATCCAAGGATACAAATCCAAGGCTTGATAAGTCCCATAAGGGTCATATGCGTCAATGTACGTAGGCTGTGCTGTGCTGTAGGTGCTATTGTCTAATCCTTTGCCGGCTTCAAATGCCGCATTGTTTCTGTTATCTCGTGGCTTCATACCAGCCTCTGTTTCTTTGCAATCGCTTTGTTCGTGTCTCCGGCGGCGGCGGCGTCTTCTTTTGACAATTGGTTTTGCTCGTCGTTCATCGAAGAAAAATAGCTTAATCGGCCTCTCTGGTCTCTCACGAGTGTTTTCTGGTTTTATTTCCTTGTGATGTTCGTTTATCTTTTCTAATAATTGGTCGATTGAGTTCTTGACTCTTCTATGTCTTCGCGTGTTAATGATTATATCATAATTTAGGCTTCTTCCGCCGACTTACCCAGAATGCACGCTGCATAACCCGATTAGTGAGACTAGTAAGTGCATAGACGCCTTCGCGTGTGTTATTGTTTCAAAATGAGCGCGAATGACTTGCTCCTTGACAACAAAGCCAAACCGGCGGGACATCGTGAATATCCACTGACCAAGTTCCCACTTCCTTCTCTTTTTTTCAGGCCTTTTTTCAAGCTGTTCAAACCTTTTTAAAAGGCCATTTGCATCTCTATAAACCCTGCCCAAATCTTCGTTACATGATCTAAGTTGGTCGTGAAGCTTTCTTTGAATATAGGATGCCAAATCCTCTTTATTTCTCGGTGGAAAATGAGCTATCATCTCGTTGATCATATCACGGGTCTAATGCTTGTATTAGGAACGAAAGTAGCGGTTATGGAAGTGATACCCTACATTAACTATATTATGTAACGCAGCTGAGTATTCGTACCACACTTGCGGAGCATTCTTGATGGCTGCCCCAAACATTGCGAGCTTGACAGCAACGTCACCGAGGGCGATGGCTGTCCCAATGACCTCCATGATGGTTTGGTTCTTGTGAACGAGTTTGAATTTGATATTAATGGTTTTTCTTTCGAATGCAAAGATTGAATCTCAATATTCATTCATCTAAACGCTGATTGAGATGCTTTAATGTATGTATTACTGCACGAAATGTGAGCGTGAGAAACAACTGATGGCACCTGATGTATTGGCCCTGACCTATTTTATGCTCTTCCTGGTAAATGCACAAAGGCCTGGTCTTACAAGGTTTGCCTTGGATGTCGCCTCGAGTACGCCTCACTTTCTAGAGCCTATAAGCAAGTCAAGGGCTTCAAGCTATCTTGAGCTCGTCTTCCAATAAATTGAAGCGTTGCCTAAAACGTGTAGTGAGGGTTCTGCAAAGCAGTACATGGTGTCTTGATTTACCCCGCCTATGCATGCAACTGAACTAACTAAGTAATTTTTCCCAGACTGCACCATGCTGGCTAGGCAGACTGTTACAGTTGAGGCCAGCCACTTCCTGAGGTGCCTGCCATGCGACAATCTTTCTAAGTCCAAATCAAAAAGAAGAAGCCATTTGGCCCTAATCCATATTTAGCTGACATACGACGCGGCGAAATCTGCCGTAAGAAATGGAGCGCCGAAACAGACACAGGACTAGCGCATCCTAGACCAGCTTATGACCAGTTCTTCAGAGACATACAAGGCCGTAGGAGCATAGCCCCGGACTTGCCTGTTTATTAGGCAGTTATCACCAAGAAATTTGCAACTAAACTGCATTATAATAGAGTTGGTTCTTTCAATATTCAAGGAGCAAGTTATTAGTCAAATGACCTGGAAGAAACATGGACAACCGTTCAATAACTATTGTAGTGCAGAGCCTCATTTATATATTTGCGAACCATAAGCCAGCAAGCAACAAAGGCACCTGCATCACGGAGGTGGTCAGCACATGTGGGGGTAATATCTATTGCCAGACTAAGTCGCACAACCCTGAAATATGTCGGGCCAACAAGCGGGCTGTTCTTAAGGGATCACTGTAGATGCCGACTCTGCCCCGATATGGCGTCTCCCCAGGTTAGATTCCTTAATGTAAGATAGTCGAGCCAGGGCCCAAAATAAGGGACGAACAAAAATTGTAATCGATAGATTTAAGTCAAGTCAAGGGTGGCAAAAAGTAAATTCTGATGAGACTGGGACTCGAACCCAGGAGGATTGCTCCACCAGGAATTGGTGTTAAGGTTAACCTTAACCTGGCGCCATAACCAACTCGGCCATCTCACCGTTGTCATTGGATGAAAGCCAGATGATCTTTCCTGCATCATACAGAACGGGGCAAAGCGAAAGATATTTTGACCTGATTGTTTTGTCGAGATCTTATCACATCGTGCATTACTTCTCAACAGTGAATAGGCAATATCCGTTTCAAAGTAGATCAGTTGACATCAGTTGACTTATGCTACCTGGCTGACTGCACGGTAGCCATAGATATTGGAGGACTAACATTCGGCTTAACTACCTAGCCTGTGGACTATTGTCCCTTTGCTAAAAATGTGAGAGCACCTAATGCATATCCATCCAGCCCAGTCTTAAGCGTTGGTTGAATGACCGGAGCAAACTTGGAAGAATGATTCGCAGCAATACTCTGCGCAACAGTCCCTTCCTTCTCAGCCTTATCCCAAACCTCTCCATCGACGCAGCCATACGTGAAGAAGCAGTATGGCTTATCAACAGCAGTAGCCAAGATGGAAAAGTCCTCACTAAAAGCAAGTTTAGGCATATCCCTATCATATTTCCCAGGCCCCTCGCCAAAGTGCGCCGCGAACGACTCCTCTACTCTCTTAGTAACGGCTTCGTCGTTGATGGTGAGAGGGAAAGCTCGAGTTTGCTCAAACTCTGGACTTTTGAGAACATTGGCACACGAGCACTCGGCTTCGATGACGGTCTTGATACGCTTTAGAAGACGTTCGCGTGTTGCGATGGTCGTAGATCGAGTGTCGACGCCGAGAACGGCCGAGTCTGCAATGACGTTCTCAGCATCGCCGGCGTGGATACTCGTGACGGTTACCACGCTCGACTCAGCTGGGTCAACTTCGCGGCTGACAAGCGTTTGTAGTTTCAAAATAGCATTGGCTGAAATGGCAATAGGATCAATGGCAGTATGAGGCATACTCGCGTGTGAACCTTTACCGTGTATGGTAACCTTGTAGTTATCCGCGCTTGTGGCGACAAGTCCTCTTCGTGTACCAATCGTACCAGCACGAAGCGGCCTCACATGTGCTCCCAAGACAAAATCTGGAATCGGAACCTCATGTTTGGTATAAAGACCGTCGTCAACCATGGCCTGTGCACCAGTCCCTCGCTCTTCAGCAGGTTGAAATGCCAGCACCAAAGTTCCAGCCCAGGACTCCCGGGATGAGAAAAGTGTCGCTGCAGCGCCCAGCAACGTCACGATGTGCATGTCGTGACCGCAAGCATGCATAACAGGTTTCTCAAATCCGCTCGCAGCATGAATCATTCGCTTGGTGCTGGCGTGCTCGAGTCCAGTGGTCTCTTCAACCGGCAAAGCGTCAATGTCTGCTCGAAGTAAGACAGTGGGGCCATTGCCGTTGCGGAGAACGGCAGCGAGACCATGGCCACCAATGTGAGGTTTGATGATCAAATCATCGGGACCAATTTCCTTAAGTCGCTGGGCGATAGTAGCAGCTGTTTCGATTTCTTGGTTGGAAAGCTCGGGGTTGCGATGGAGATGTTTGTACAGCTCCTCCAAAGGCTGTAGGTCAGGCCGATGCTGATCTACTAGCTCTGATAAACTTGATTTTGACATTTTTTAATGGAAGTGGTTACAGGCGTGAGACTGAGAGGAATGAGGGAGTCATATGGTATGGAGGAGTTGTGGATTCTTCGTTCTGAACCCTCCGGACGTTTACCCGAGTCATGTCATCTTTGCTTACACCATCGTCACTGGGCCGAGGCTGCTGTCTTAGGCCAATTTATAGGACCTCGCATAAATTCCATAAAATTATGAGACTTAAGCGAAGCTCAGAATTGTTTCAGAATAGGCTGCTCAACTAATAATGAACAATCGCTATAAAAACTATTTCGAGATAGTTAACGTCTCTAACCTGGAGAAATTACCCGGCAACCTTCCGAAGATCTCGGGGACAGCTTCCGAGAAGCTAGAAACAGACATCTAGGCGAATTATAGGCGAATAATCAGAGTCATAGTATGAATCATTGGAAATACGCCACAACCTTTTGTTGTAATACTGGCAAGGGCGAATAGATAAGATAAAGGAAGCAAGAATACAATTAGCTCAAATCAAGTCTGGAGTTGAAGCTAAGTATGTACTACGAAAGTTTTGCGTCTAATCAAATTACAGGCTTCTTATTGGCAACGAATAAAAGTCGCCAGCCACCTGCCTCTCTATCATCGATCTACTTCTGGGCCCGTTTGCTTATAGTGCTGCGTACTTAAAAGCAGGCTCATCAGGCTGACAAGTAGTGTTCAGCTTGGGCATCTCCCCATCGACGAAATAGTTCTTGACAATCTCCTGGGTACAGTTCGATGGGTGAGCCATCAGTCCGTGCTATAAGTCTCAGTTAGCAAAGATTCAACAGAAAGCTGGGATTTGGGGGTACTTACACCGACACCTTCGTGAACCACGACTCGACTTCCTCGGAACTGAGCTGAAACGCCCCAGGCACTACTCAAAGGTGTAACAGGATCATATCGTCCATTAACGATAAGAAGCGGGTTTCTCGTCTTGACATTTCTCAGTTTGTTAATGTCAATCTGCTCCGTAGCAGAAAACTTCCATTGCGCACAGAATAGTCTTGCAACTGTTCCCAGTTCAGAGAAAGATCCCTCAGTGCGATGAGCTTGGAAAATCGAGAACAAATCATCCTGATCCTCAACTCGGAACGAAGAGTCGCTGCATGCAATGCCGTTGGTGACGAATTCAGCTGCAATGTTCCATTCGCTTTCCAGCGGGCTTTCATTCCTGGTATTGAACATGGCTGTCATGTTATTGTTGAAAAGGCCTTCAATGCGGCTGATGATGCTGGGATATGTAACGGGGTTATAGAGTTCTCCGAAGATGAAGGTTTTGAACGTGGCGATGAGAAGGTTTAGATCGTCACTAGGGAGATCCTCGTCATTGGCATCGCCGCCTGGCAGAGTTCCGTTGAGATAGCCCTCGAGCATCTCTCTAAACTCTGTGAGGAGGCTCTCGCCTGTTGTGCTGTTTCCGTGGTAGTCTGCAAGAGAGCAGAGTTCCTTTCCAGACTCAACACACTCGTCCAAAAGATTGGAAAGTGATCGCTCGGCATCTCTCATGCTGTTGATCCAGGTTGTAGCCGCATAATCATCGGCTTTCAAATTGGCGTCGATCAACATACGGCCAATACGCTCAGGGAACATAGAAGCAGTAACTTGACCTAGGATAGTGCCATAAGAGACTCCCCAGTAGTTAAGCATGGGCCCTTGACCCAACGCATCAACGATAGAGATCATATCCCTCGCGACAAAAGGCGTTCCAACGAAACGACCTGTATCTTGTCGACTCTCATAGCAATTTTCCGCCATGGTACGGGCAAGTTCCCAAGTCTCATTTCTGACAAAACCCCAGGTCTCAGCCTGCGGAATCGTGTTGAACTCTCTGCGACGCAGACTTGCTGCACTTGTGAGATTCGTTCCAGTGCCGGAGCCTGTTCCATTACAGATGAAAGGAATTGTACGACCAGTGCCTCTGAATTTACAGTTAGTGTTACATAATACCAAGAATTGGAAGAGGCTGAGCCTACCGGGGGTCGAATCCAATGACATCATATTGTCCGCCAAGAACTCTGCGATGCATGTCAGCATTGAATTACAATTTTACCAAGGCAACCTACTTGGCAAGTTCCATTCCCGACCAGACGATAGCTTCAACGCCCGAACCGCCGGGGCCGCCGGGGTTGTAAAGAACACTGCCTAGATAGGGCTTCTTGGTGGCTTTGGCTTTGATCAAGTCAAGTTGAATGGTCTCGCCGTTGCTAGCGGAGGTATAGTCCAAAGGAACAGAGAGTCTGGCGCAGTCATAATTTCTTTGTCGTCTGTTTGTTGAATTATCTCCAAAGTCCAAGTCACATTCTGACCAGTCGATTTTGGAGCTGTTTGAGTTCTTCAGGTCATCTCTGGGTTTCAAAGTAGCGAAAACATCTTTTGGTAAAGATGAGGCCTGTGCTGCCTGGAGAAGAAGATGGCTCAGAAAAACAGTTTGAAACTTCATGATGGAGAGATTGTTAAGAGAATACGATATAGAACATTCCAAAATCTCGGGATATTCTTAATTCTATTTAAGCATAACTCTGTAGGACTTTCAGCCTGCTCATCCTTCATCGCGACAGCACTGCCTTGTTTGTTGATCCAAGGCTATGTTTCTCGGCAAAAGCCAAGGATTAGTCGTACGTAGAGATGGAACAGCCCAGACTCCACTACCCAACCAAATCCCAATTCCCAAGACGCGTTAATCCGTGGCTCAACAGCTGAGCCTTGCTAGCGGTATATTTCGCCTGAAATGGAAAGTGGACTCAGGCGCTGGCCAAGAGAATGAGATATGCCTTGGTGGCCAACGGCTTGGCGACATTCTTTAGTTCTCAGCTTGCGAACATCGACGTTGGCCCTAGGCTAAACGATACGTCATGACGAGGCTCGCCAAGTGAAGGGTCCAGGATTAGGATTGAAGGATTAAGGCTCATGATTTAGCCCAATGGATGTGCATACGGTGAAACAAAGAGCGATGCTGTCAAAGTATTGGCATATGATGCATCTCATGAGACTTATCCATGGTAAATTCTAACTTTTGCAGTGCTTACTCTGACAGCGGATAAAATTCGGTATGGGTATTTTATTTCGCAAGGCGCAACATTTTATGTAAATTAGAAATTACGATAGACATCCACACTAAACACTCGACATATTGTTGCCCTATGCGAGTGTCGGTGTGATAAGAGACTATGTTCATGTTACCAGAACCTCCGAATATTTGTCGGGTTTCGGCCCCGCACTATGACATTTAAGCCATCAAGGCGAAAGACAAAGATTGGCTTGATCACTGGATACACAAGGCTTTAAGGCCAGTTGTAGCGAGATGATATAGTAACTTGCAGGCACAGTTATCTAAAGACAGTCAGATTACAGGTAAAGAAGTGAGAGTTTGTAATTTCTGGAGAGTTTAGGATCAAGAGTTTAGGTAAAGCAGTCAACATTGATAAAAGTATTATAAAGAGCTTGAGATGAGATAAGTGCCAGGACTCAATCGCCTTGCTCATAGCCATTAACCCCATGCAGACTTCCTGTTTTTCATCAAGCATTTGTCGTAAAACTACTCTGTCAACCTGACTCTACCATATACCTTAGTAGCCAACCTCTCCCATTTCTTTTCCTTAACCTGAGACCCATCAACCCCGCGATCTTGGCGCTCCAACACTATTGAGTCGATAGGCTCGGCTTCGAGCTCACAGTAGGATACGTAAGTCCCTTTCCCATATGGCTCACTCTTCTTCAACCTCCCTTCCCACTTGCCCCTGCTTGAAAGCCTGAGAATGCAAGATTGAAGTTTGTGAGAAGGAAGCAGCAGTGCTTGGCCGACAATGTCATACTCATTTTCTCCTGGCCTTCGACTCAACACGAGTAGTTCACCAAAAATTGGCAAATTGATTATCTTGTCTCCCTCCCGAGCGTCACTACAGAGAAGAGCTCCAATTCTAGATCCAGAAAAGAGTTCTCTCGTTCCTTCAGGAGACTCCTCGAGAAGCCCGTCAAGTTCGGCTTTTATATCGTTCATAAAATCGAGGTCTTTGTATTTATTACGAACTAGGTTAGCAGAAAGCTAACCGTGGCTATTTAGAAATATTATCGTGACTATGGCCTCAAATTTGAACGATCTCGGCGGATACTTGCCGTGACCGATAGGCTGGGGCGAGTTCCTCATCCTAGCTTCCACAAGGAGCCGGAAGAGCTTGTGATCATGATAAACCTCGAGTCCGTTGAGAACGGGGCGGAGCCCAAAAAGCCCTGTATAAGAGTCTTCGAGGCCAGTGAACAACTAGGTTAGATCTAAAACAGGATAAGGCTCATAGGTAGGCTCAACAGGTGTGATTCTCTCTGGCCATTCAATCAGAGGTAGTAGTCCATAGACTTTGTCCTCTGGCCTTGCACATAGAAAAGGCATTGATCGATGAAGTAGTATTGAGGCCGGAATAGACATTAGTACATGTGAACCCAAGACGAATCGACAACACTGTAGACCAAGTCCCATTTTGGAACGTTGTCCTTGTAGATCGAAGATTAATCGTGGGTAGATAAGGGCTGTAGATAGAGTCCCACATCTTTATCTCGGACCTTGAAAAGCCATCGCAGCCACAAAGTATTTCCAGTTGGCCATTGATCCTAGTTGATGCCGCGAATTCTTGGATTATCCAAACCCGTCTCCAATAGCTCCTACTGGCAAATGCAGTGAAGGCATGAAAGAGCAGGATGGAGAAGTCATGCGTTGACTTAGGCGAATTTTGAAGGAACAGTTGTAGAAACCCTTCGATTGCTGGCAGTGGGTTATCACCCAAGTGGTATGGCAACGGAGATCTCTCCTGGTAGAATTGAAGTTCTGGGCTCAGGATCACAAGACTATCGAAGAAATTGTGTAGTATTTGGCTATTATCTTGATGAGGGCCAACGCAAGCCAATACCTTAGAGGCTCCGGTATATATATCGCTCATCATAGCAACTTGATAGCTCTTCTCCGTATTGAGATGTGAAAACAGGTCAACGTATTAACATTTATCAGACCAAGATCCATTTTACATATCCGATAGTCGGCTTCCGAGGATCTGCAGTGCCCGCCACCCCTGACGATCATTGGATTGTCTCAGTTCGTGACAGGAACGTCGCAATTATCGCAGTTAATACATTCTCCATTGTTCGTAACCTGTTTCTCAAAGGGCCTGTTTACGACGAGATGGTTTCTCCCGATTCCCGATACCTTATTGTCCTTTCGCCTGAGACTTCTGAGATATCGAGTCATGTTAGGGGTGAACATGAAAGTCACGGACTGCTCCTGTCGAAGTTCAGCATAGCGCAGATCGACCACATTTTCAGTATTAGATTTCCAAGCAGACCTCGGGGAATACTGGCCGTCTCTTCGGATGCCAGGTTTCTGGTTCTGCAAACATTCGATGGATTCCAAAGGGGGGCACTCGCGGTATTGACTAGCACAGGAGAACTGCTTTATGAGTTCGCGCTATCCATCGACTCAAACTATGTGTCTCTAATTGAGAACGAATCAATCTTGCCTGTACATGGGCACAATGAATTGACTTTTAGAAACTCCTCAACCGGCCACCTCATACGCCGCCTGAAAGTCGATTTTGGTTTTGTGCCACGGCGACTCAAATGGAGACTGAAATTCGACGCAATCACTCAACATATCCATACAAATTCTGGCACAATTGCACCTCACGAACATTTGACGGACGAAGATCATCGCAAGCTCTCCTTGAACGAGGATTTGATCAGTTGTGGGATCAGTGACGATAGGTCTTGGCTACTATGGAACGATAAGAAGGTTTTCTGGCTACCACCAGAATTCCAGCCTTGGGGGAAGAGTATTGAGGTTTTTGGATCAACGATAATTATTGGGACTGAGACAGGTCGCGTCCTATTCTTCAAGTTTGATTTACATAATCTACTCAAAGTCTTATAGAGATTGATCATGCTATGCTACTCCGACGTTTGATAAGTCTGCGTAGTGTATGTTCTAGCCCAGCAGTCCGAAGAAGAACATTCCATCTTTGGGAATCCTCTATCCTTCCATAAAGATTCTTATCGTCTTTGGCGCCATTTCCAAGCCATTGTGTATAAATCTCAGGGATCAAGCCACGTCGAGCTTGGGCCCTGGAGAGGTTCTCCAGTCCAGCCCAGTTGGTTCGCAAATTCTCGTACTTCCTGCATGTTACAGCACGTACCGTTCTCCAGCTCCTTCGTTGACTCGACAGGATCGGGTTGCGGGCCATAGAGAGCGACTTCTCGCTCTTGTTGAGCAACCACGAATTCGATCGCAGTGTTGAGACGTACTCGAACGATCGTCTCAGAAATAAAGTCTTCTACCTTGTCGCTGATAGATTTAAAAGATAATTGCTGACTCAGTCCGTCTTCCTCGCCTGTCAACGTGAGAAGAGCTGGCATTTTGCCGACGTCAACCATTCTGACATCATATTCGTCGTTTAAGAGGATTATGGTGACGGCTTTGAATAGGGGTTGCATGACATAGAACCTCTCATCCCTAAATGTTTGGGTCGGGCTAAACCTCTCTCCAATAGGGCAAGTTTGGACATATTTTTGGATGGATGCCACCTTGCTGCAAATCCTGGCATTGAGGTCATTGATCTGGCCTACCAGTGATACTGTCGGTGTATCCATAGGAGGACTGCAAGAGACGAATAGCTTTGCTATGAATTGTCCATATTCAATGTCGCTTCGATATAACCGGTACCATTTGTGGTACAGCCAGTTGTGCAAGGCGTAGGGGAGAAGATTACCTAATCGCGACTGACCCGGAATAATATATATCGGTACATTCTTATTGCAGCAATCCTCGGCGTGGTCGACACTAAGGTCCTCTATATGGTTGTGAATACGGTCGGGACAGGTGTTGGGAGGGTAAGGGCACGGTCGGAATGGCAGCCGCACTGAGCGATGATGGATCATTGTGCGATGATTTGCTTCCATCCGACCGCGAGTCTCGATAAGAATCTCATGCCGCGGTAAAGGAACTCTTCGTTTTAGAGATGGATAAACCCACATCATGGGATTTCTTTCTGTCTGTGAGTTTGATGGTAAAGTAAGGATGTTCTGGGGCTATTGAGTGGGTAGTTGATATGCTGCCTGAAGTGTGTTTATGAGAGTGTTATTTTGAGATGATAGACCTGATAGCTGATTCTTGCATCGCGCGCCTTACTCGAAGTAAGTATGTTTATCTCGGATGAGGAATTTTACTTAAAGGTGAGTACATAGGCTGGGCGACGGCAACTATTTATAGTTCTATGTGGTTTAAGTTTAGCAGGTTGAAGTATGTTGGCCTCGGAGTCATAAAACTGGAGAATAAACCCTATTTCCTTTAGACTCAAGGTAGACTAAAATCATGTATCATGCGGCAAGAAACGGAATAATTAAACATGCATGAATTCCAATTAACTATGATTACAGACTCTTAACCTAGACTACCTTGCCCGGCCGATGCATTCGATAAAGTCTTCCTATGCTTCCTGGCTTGCTTTTTGGACATAGGGGAGCTCCCAAGCACATCTCGCTGCGGTAGCAGCTCAGGTACCTTTTCAGCCAGGGGTTCCAGTCTCCAGTAAAGACTTGGAAGTCCGCTCTCAACCGGAAAGATGACCGCCGAGGTAATGGTTTTGAAGCCAAATATCCAAGGATATCCTATCAGCAAACTAGCTATTCCTCTCCCGTGATCAGATTCCAACAAAGCAAAGAACAGATCGTCAGCAGCAGGAGTGACCTCAAAGGAGCCACCAGTTGACCTGTGTATCGCCCGCAGCATTGTGATTATCCTCTGTGTTTGTTGGTTGGCGATGCTGATCCTCCAAATGGAAGTTAGACCTGACATGTTAGCAGCGGGAACAGAGAAGCGAAACGGGACAAGAGCAGCAGAGTGAGAAGGTCGGAGAGAGTAATCGTAGTTAGCTAGACAAGCCAGACAAAGGTAGCAGAAAATGTGCAGGGAGACAAGAGATTATCACTCATAGACAGATGAAAAAGCAACACAGATGTTCGATGAATTCGATGAATTCGATGGTCTTGGAGCTGGAGTGAAATGTCTAAGCTACGGTAGGCAGTCTTGTAACCAAGTCGTTGTTTACATGGGACGTCATCGGTCTACATGATATAGATTATGGCAGGTGCTATCATTCGTAACTTCCTCCTATCAAGAATGAAGTGTTTAGTCATGCTGGGTATCAGATGGCTGTGTCGAGGGAACCATTAAATGGATATAAAAAGCACAACATAGAAGGAAACTGGTACGTCCTATCTAATCAGTATATCATAGAAACTGATTTGATCTAAACTTGAAATGCAAGCCTGTGGCGGTTAAGTTATTTAACAAAATAAGTTCTGCGTAATGATAGAAAGCCCTCACCTTGGTATACAGGCTGCCCGGCAGAGTTCATGCTTCTCGTAAAGCTGGACTAAACTTGGTCTAAAGATAGGCTCCTACTACAAATTTTAGGTAAATTTTAATAAATAATATAATAATTTTATCAAAAAGACCTAATTTCATCCTAAGAAAGCCTAAAGCTCTTGTTCTTCACCCTCTGGCCATTCCCTGGCTTCTCTCCTTAATCGAGTCCCGACTGCAACTCAACCTTCCACAACTTCTTATCCAAATACTCCATCTGCTCAGTTCGGTACGTATCATCCTCAACATGAACCACAGACGAGTTATCAATATGAAAGACCATATTCTTTCCAGCATCCCACTCATACTCCGGCCACTGAGCATCCCCCATACCTTCAAAGTTGGGATCCATCTTGCTCGCAAAGCTAATCCACATTCTCGACATCTTAACAGCCAACTCATCAAATGACCCAGGTCTAGGTTCCGTCGCGTTCAATTGAGCCAACCTTTCAGTGTTGCGGAAGACGAATGGGAGATCAACTGAGTGTCCGGCTCCTTGGACTGCGGGCCGATCTCCCGATACAACGTCGAAGTGATAACTGTACGCTGTGGCGTTACTCTTTGCCCATTTCCTGTTCCATGCTCTCTTCGGTGCATGCATAGCTCTATCACCGCCGAAGGCTACTGCACGCTTCCACTGCGATCCATACAAAGCCAATGGGCCTGTTGGGCGTCCTTCAAAGGTAGCAGGAAGGCCGACACGTGGAATATCAGGGTACAGAGCTGAGATAGCTTCGATGGTAGCATTGCTTGCGCCCTCTTTTCGCAGATATGCTTCCCACTCTTGTGTCGTGTTTATGCCACGCTGAGCGAAGAAGTCTCCATCATCTGATGCGACTCCATTGATGATTGGCACAGGAACGAATTTGTTCTGTCGAACGAGCTCTGATCGGCTATCACGAATGAAGTCGCCGTCAATAATATCGAGCCAAACGGGGAACGAGACATTGCCGACGATTTGAGCGAGTTCCAGCGATGGTACCTTTCGCAGACACTGCAGGGAATCCTTCGCGGAAACACAGTTTGTCTTCTTGAGGAGCGTTTTGTATCCCTTCTCAAAGCTCGGTGCGTCTTTGACCTCTACCTCTCCAAAGGCCGTGGGGAATCCAGTACCACTCTCGAGGATAGCGGCTCTGAACAGGCCATCATCTCGACCGCCGAAGGCAGTCAATTGGGACGCAATACTTCGTGCTCCTCCGCTCTGGCCCCATATAGTGACCTTTTCGGGGTCGCCTCCAAAGGCAGCGATGTTCTCTTGGATCCACTGCAGAGCAAGTCTTTGATCTCGGAAGCCATTGTTTCCAACGCCTGCGGACTTGACAGCTGAGCTCCAAAGGAACCCCCACGCTCCGAGTCGGTAGTTGATTGAGACGCCGATGATGGGTGAGCCTAGCTTGACAGACTCATCGATGATGTAGCTCAGGTTCGAAGAAGGATCACCACTGAATCCTCCCACAAGACCGCCGCCATGGATCCAGACAAGGACAGGAAGCTTCTCCTTCGCAGCTGCAGACGGGCGAACGACATTCAGATGTAAACAATCGTCAGAACCACCTGAAAGAGGTCCGGAAGGATACCCATACTGGTAGCATCTTGACTGGTACTCTGTTGCATTGCGCACGCCTTCCCAAGTTGAGTTCAAAGGCTGAGGATGTCGAAAGCGCAGGTCGTTCAGCGGCGCCTGTGCATATCTCATACCAAGGAACAAGTCCTGGTTATACGCAGAGTTGTGAGTCCCATAGTATGAACCATTCTTAAGTTCAACAACAGGACTGTTCCGCGGTACTGAAGCAGCGCCCACGGCAACAGCCAAGGCGAGAATAAGAGAAGAGCCCAACATTGTCACTAGTAGTTCTACAGACTGCCGATCCCTCTCACCGGTCCAAATAGGATATATATACTCTCCACTTCGAAGCACTTACACCATACCTGCGGCCATCGGCGCCGAGTTTTAGAGCAGACGGTGCTCGGCGCCGTCGCCGAATATGGTGTCTCCCCACACTCTTGACTCTGGGGTTGCGGGGAAGATCCCTGAATAGCTTCAAATTTCTGCAGGCCTAGCATGCTTTGGGACGAACTACCCGGGCGTACTTCGGGACTTGAGGGTAAATGACGGTTCTCGTGCCTTGGTTTGAGGGATCGGTGGGCCAGATGATGTATTTGACAGGTAGTGAGATGCTTTGAGGTGGTATTGAGACGGGGAAACATTCGCCGATGAAAATATTGTGGCATGGAAGATGGATACTTCGGGGAATGTCTAGATGAGCAGTGCTCAAAAGGCCGCTAGGGTACATATGAGTATTAACGATGAATTCGAACGAGGTATAATTGAGCCATATGTTAAGAAAGATACTGGTGAAGTCTGATGAGTATCCCATACATAAACCAGCCTACCTATCTATAAACTCCAAAGCACACCGACTGCACCACGCTGAACAAATACAAACGACCGCCAAACCCATCCAGTCCATCCCTCATCTCCTCTCCCTCAAACCCTTCGTCCTCAACGTAAATTTCGCATCCCCCTCTCCAAAAGGCAACGCAACCCCATCATCCAAACTATCCAGCCCCTCATCTTTATTATGTCCATTACTCTTAATAATCGCATCCCGTAATACATCACCGTTCTGATTAGCCTCACTATCCGCGCTTCCCCTCCGGCTCTCCGTAACACTACTTGAATCGCCATCGAACTGCGCCGACATGGTAGACATGCGTCCTTTCATCCTTCCAGCCCACAATCCGCGAACACCGCCCTTTTTGCGCTCTGGTACTTGGTCGCTGCCGGCGCTGCAGACGTAGAGGAGATATTTGAGGTTGGGAAGCGTATGGCGGATGTCGACGACGCGGAGACCTTGGGATGAGCAGAGTGCTTCGATGTCTTTGTTGAGGAGAAACCATGCGTATTCGAAGCGCCATTGACCAGCTGTTGAGCCTCCTCTGGGAAGATATAGTGGGAATTCTCGACGGGAGACTGTTCGGTCTGATAATTGGGAGATATCGTCGCGCGCATATGACCTCGAGCCGAACCAGTCGAGGGGATATGGCAATGGATGCGCTAGATAGAACTGTAGATGTTTCGTGAGCAGGGCGACAATTCCCAGACCTGCAGATAAGAGGTCCTCAGAGATACTTCTCGCAGTAGCCGCATCGTATATCGAGTTCGGTAATGGTATGTTGCATATCTGGAACGAAAGCGGCGGCGCATTAGGAATCGGCGTAATCGGGAATATGTCCGAAAGGTCGGCGCAAATACGTCGTCGCTGCCCCCGAATCTGCTGTTGTGTCTGCTCAAGAAGCTCCTCCGAAGCAGTCAGCTTCTCTCTACTACTCGCCATGTCCTTCTCCGCTTCATTCTGAAGCTCTCTCCCCTTAACGATAGCTTCGTGCCGACTCCGTATAGACTCCTGCAAATCATCGCGCTTGTTTTGCGCTTGTTTATTCGCCCGTTTTTGCGCTGTAACATACTTATCCGCCATTGCGACAGCCTCCCGCGCCATTTGCGAATTATCAGGCGGGCTTTCGTCTAATATACGATTTATCTCTTCCATTAATCTCTGCTGCGTCTCTATCGCGTCTTCGATTGAACTTTCGAGGTTGGCTAGCTTCATGAGCGCATTGTATGACGATGTGGCTACTTGCGGCGCTTGCTTCGGTTCGGATATCTTGTTGGGGAAGTCGAACGAGTATACGCCGTCTTCGAGGTGGAATATTAATGCGTTGGGTGGGAAGTTTCGGTCCATGAGAGTGCCTATGAAGTTCAGGCGGCGCAGGTCGATTGTTTCTTCAAGAAGAAAGATCCATGAGTCGGCTTTTGGTCGTCGCGCCCAGATTCGTAGTATCATGGAGTGACATCTTGAAATAGCCGATGCGCAATTTTCGAGGCTAAAGAATTTGAAGTTGAAGCTCTGCAAACAGTCAGATCTCGCTATGTGTCGCAATGGACGCCTCTCTTACCGTAGCTCGCTCGCGCACCTCGCTGATGTAGACAGGCTCAGCATCCCCATCCACATGCAGCGAGTAAAACACGTCCCCCACAGCCTCCTCATATAGCGTCTCTAAGTTCTTCTGCCGCGCCACAAGATTGACATGCGCCAAGCTCAAACTCGTCCTACGCTTCTGCACCGGCCGGAGCGCATCAGGCCTAACACTATCCTTCCTCAAGCTCTCCGACGACCGCGAGGGGTGCAATTGACTCGATTCTTTGACCACTTGTAACTTGCTCATAGCTAGATCGGCGTCGTCTGCTGTTCTAAGACTCGTTGGCGCGAAGGATAAATTGCGAAGCCAGATGCCGCGAAGGTGACGAAGCTTGCGGTTCTGCGGGAGAAGGCGGGGACGACGGGGTTCCGAGAGGGTCGACATTCTGGTAGTGGCATGCTGCGATTAGCAGCTTGAAATATTGACGGTTATGACATTTGTGGAAACTTTGAGGATAAATGTGAGGATGTGCGTGAAACGTCATCAGTTACCAGGTGGGAGCTTGGAGCTTAGCTGGAATTGAGAGTCGCGATAGTTGCATACCCGCTTTAGTGACATCACATCACAACTGACTTAACCTGGACTTCCATTGACGGCAACTGTTCTTTGGCTGGCGAGAGCTCTTCTCGCAGTAAAATTGAAATTCGCTTAATAGATATTTATACATGGTAATTCGTCACTTCCACCATGATGGTAATTCGCATCTGGTTCCAGTCTAATGCACTCCGGATTTGCGAAGGAAGTGAGACATTGTGCCGAACGAGGCCTTCCCTTGCAAGAAAACTTGGGACTTCTATCCTAAGTGACAAAAAGACGTGGGTAAAGTCATTATAATTTAGTATAGAATGAGTGGATCTTAGATTAGGTATTTCTGGTACCTTGGTTTAACAGCAGAAGTTTTCTTGCTCCCTGGGGGAGGTTATTGGGACTACACCTTAACCTTCAAATCCTCCACAGTCTGTCCCTGCGCCAACAGATTGATGAGCGGCAAAAACAACTTCTCCCCGTTCTTTTCCGTAGCATGAATCTTCTTGAGATCATCCCATGACTTCCAGTACCAGCCCTCACACTTCTGCGGTTCAAGGATCTAGTCATGTCAGCTCATTACCCTGCACAACTTGCAAGACAAACCGACCTGGGGTTGGTCGCTCTCATTAACCATCTGGCAGGACACAAAAATTGTAATGTAGTGCTTCTTCTCTGTTTCAAATACATCGTTCGTAGTGGCAACGTGCTGAAGAGCCTTGACCTTGAGACCTGTTTCTTCAAGGGTTTCTCGCTCCGCGCACGCGAGAAAGCTCTCGCCGTACTCGAGATGACCTCCTGGTAACTGAAGAGTGCCTGTATGCTATTAGCTTCCACTCAAATTTATGTTGATGCAGAATACTTACCGGCTCCGTGACTCCCTATCCGCTTTCCAGTGAGAAACTTGCCTTCGCGGTTGTAAATGAGGGCGGCGACGCCGACGCGGGGGTGAGGAGCTTCTGCAGACATTCTGGTACGAGTTTCGGATATAAAACAAAAGAGATGTTGGTTAATGAGTTCGCGATATTGTTTTCCGAAGAAAAGGCAAGGGTATGGCTTCAGTTTTGTGTTGATTAGAAGAACGCCCAGCCAGGCGCAGTTACGCAGCTAAGCTGATGAGTCATCGCGAAAGCGTATATTCTGTGGTGGGATGTGTAACAATGGCGGGCAGTGATTATACAACTGGAAAATTAGAGGATCATCGGAAGGAATGGGATGAATTTTACTGCGTAGCCTCGCGCAAAAGAATGTCATTGTATTGTGCGCATCCTCGAAGTGTACCCATGCACCAGCGCCTCATACTATGAACCAACAACTCTTGGTGGACAACATTTGGGAACAGCACAAGACCACGTCGCGATAATTGTTCTCTCGTAAAAATGTATTGGATATACCTAGCAAACCCCCTTTTGAACGCCTAGATAATTCGTACGCTATGAAACAAAGATCTAATCATGTTGCTTGCTAACAAATTCCTCATCAATTCGTCATATCCACATCTATAAAATAGATTCCAACAATCCACCTCAATCTCGACATGCAATCGAATGCGAAAAATCGCGCGTTTAACATGATTGAGTCCCAAGAAGAGTCCCCAAGATACAGAAGGCGGCAAATGACAATGGGGTCGAGATTCAGTGACGGCTTCCTCCATGGTGCCAATGTCGTCCAGTCGCTTCCAAGTGGAAGCCTCCCATCTTTGTAGCGTAATCGCCCTCCAGAGTCGTCCGAATGCCTCGGTTGTACGAGGTTTCAAGTGCCTCTACTGAGCCAGCGAACAGAGGCAAACATAGGACACCTATGCCGCTCTCGCAGGTCCCGCGAAAAAGGTCTCGCCAAGCTCCTCAGACAGTCACGGGAAAGGCTGCGACGGCGCAAACAATCCATA
The DNA here is from genome assembly GCF_000149955.1 of Fusarium oxysporum f. sp. lycopersici 4287. NCBI lineage: Eukaryota > Fungi > Ascomycota > Sordariomycetes > Hypocreales > Nectriaceae > Fusarium > Fusarium oxysporum. Next base: position 676,466 of record NC_030987.1, read on the forward strand.
AAGCGCATCCTGCGAGATGTCCTTCTCCTGGTCATTCAAGAAATCCAGCAAACCCGGTGAGTGACCAAACGCCGGGTCAAAGTGATCCATATGCGGGATATAATCTGATGCAGTAGCAGAAACGTAAGCACCCGTTGGCGTAGAAGTGTTGGTGTTATTAGGCGCAATAGCAGATGCAGCGGGCGCCATGGCGAGAGGGAAGAAGAAACTCTCATCGAGACCAGCAGGCTGGGGTTGTTCTGTACCAGTGGAACCACTCTCCTTGATACTGGTCTGGAACTCGCGCACCATGTCCTGGAGAACGCTGAGGGGCTTCTTGAGACCAAAGTTGCATCCTACTTGGAGTTCGCTGAGGCATGTCCAGAAGAAGGAGATGGGCTCTGTGAATTGACCTCGCTCGTGGCGCTCTTGGCGAAGAATGACGATGACGGCGGAGTAAACTGCGTATGAGAGGAGGAAGGGTGCGCGACGAAGAGTGAACGATTCACGGTATCGACGGACGAGCTTCTGGATCATGAGAGCGCTCTGAATGCATGCTTCTTCACCGCGGCGCTTCGCGGTCTCGTCGGTGTGGCGGCGAAGGTGACCTTCCTCGAGGAATGCGCGGTGTAGCAGAATGGTGAGAGCATGGAATGTCGTACTAAGCAACCTGGTTAGTATTCTGACTTCGCATGTTCAGCTTAGATATACTCACTGTGGGGTGATTTGATGGGGTGGGGGTGTGATGGTGAGAGTATCGTCGGGGTCGAAGCATAGGTGGCTGGGAAGACTCGTCTGCCACTTCTCAAGCTCTCTCTCGATGGACTCCTTCTTGTTGAGAAGATACTCTGTTGTGTATTTGACACATTGGATGCCATAGAGGTCATTGATCCTTGTCGAGATTTGCAATATCCTCACCAGACTGCTAAACGTGGAAACAGCGTGGGCAGGCTGGCGACCGTATGGCGGGGGAGCTGAAGCTGGTGACTTGGGGTCGATATAAGGTTCCCATTCTTCTAGCTCCTCGAAAGTATCAAGAAGCTGGAGAGGAACTCTAGCTTGTGCAGATGCAAACATGCAGGGACGGCCAAGGTACAACGCTTGAGTGGCATCGGTAGTAAAAGCAGCCCAGTAAAGACGCTTTCGCATCTCCTGCTCCAGATCCGTCCGTAGCACACGTTGCTCGTTGACACCGCCTGTGCTCTCATAATCAGGGCCAAGCATAAGATGGCATCCCAGATCAATGATCATACGATGCGCTGTTCCTGACAGACTCCAACCTGCACTGGGTTTGCCTTGTGATACAAGCGATACACTTGTAAGCAGCAGTGCAAGAGCAGAAGGAATACTGGGCTTGTCGAGTTCGTCTATCAAAAGTTCTCGGAATCGATCATAGAAGCGTCTTCCAACACTTTGAGGATCATCGGGATCGGCGCGGAGGGATGGGCGGTCGCTGTATAAGGAAGTCGAGTAGAAAATAGCATTGAGTAGGAGCTTATTCGCAAAAGGGCCACCACCACTGGCAAGACTGTCCATAATAGCAGGTCGGTATGAGATAAGGTATGCATAATGTTGTCGATTAAAGTGCAAGTCGAGAAGATGCTTAGCAAGTTCTGGGTCTACACCATCCAAGTCCATCAGGTCTCGTGGGTTTCGAAACATGCGCGCCTCTCGCTGCCGTTGTAGCGCAGCATTGCTTATAAGTCGAGCTTTCGAAGCTGATATAGCATCGTCGCCTTTTCGTGTCATCTTATTGATATTCTCTCGGTGCTGTGCGCGTGATGTCGGGTTCATGATACTAGCTAGACCGTGGACCGCCGAGACATAGCCGTTCTCGTGGAAGACACCGGCTACTCGAGCTTCGCTTGGCGATAGACCGGTGCCGTCACCATTACCGTCGTTGCTTATAGGGCGAGGGACTAATTTGACAGGCGCGAGTTCTATAGAATCAAGTTGTGTCTGTGTCGTTCGTGAGAGAATCGTATTGAAGCTATCGAGTCGAGGTTTCGTCTCATCCGTTGGCCCAACGCTACTCCTCGGCGGCGAAGAAAGAAAACTAGCGCCCATTTCCTGCGCAGCTGTAGAAGCAGTCGGTGTCGGAAGCGGACTCGCAATAGCAGCAGTCGAAGCAAGACGGCTCAGTCCATGGGTAGTATAATCCTGCGAAGCGCGGGACGGGTGATCCGTATCCATTAGCTCCGCCGTCCACGCAGACTGCATCTCGGACGTAAGGATGCCGGCGGCCTTCATGTGATCGAGCATAGCGGCGACTGTCGCCTCGAGGCTTTGCACGCGCGCGCGCGACGGTCGAGGTTCTCGGCGGGCATCGTGAGGGTATACGCAGGGAAGGCTGTTGGTGCTGCACTCTACGCACTGCGGGCGCGTGCCGTCGCAGCGGACTTTCTTCTGGCGACATGGCGTACAGGTCTTGCAGAGAGCGCCGCCGGACGAAGGGCGCGAAGAACTCTTGGAGTCCTTGCCCGCTTGACGTTTGACGATCTTGTTTGGGCCCGTCATTGTCATTGTTGGCGGATTTCAGGGAAAGTGGAATGATGGCGCAAAAAAAGGAATTATCATGAAAAAAGAGACTGAGCGAAATGTTAGGTTCGTTCTCGGCTCAGGTGAGCGGCATCGGTGGCCGGGTGTTCGGTGAGTCGAGGGTGTTCCCGCGGGGAGCATCGGGCGATATTTCAAGGTCAACGGCCCACTGCGTGTTAGCGCCGGACCACTAGAAGCAGGGCCCTGAAGCCGCTAGCCACAATCTTCCCCAGGTCCAGCCCGGATCCACCCGATCAAGTCCTCGGATGCGGTTAATATCGTGATTGTGAGTGGTCAGTGATAGCATGGGTGTGATAGAGGATGTCATCCTCGGAAATGCAAAGTTTGAGGGTGGTGGTTATCTAAAGTTGATCTATTCATTCTGAAGATTAAAAAAGAGAAATGATACCCTGAGTTGAGACTCAATTCGGCGGGTTTAGCTCGGGACCTCGGTATTGAACTTAAACTTGACCACCAGCATATGTGACAGCGAGATCCTCCACGATTTACTGGGAACCCCGCGTTTGTCTATGCCGTAAAGAGCTGCAGATGCATGAGCTCGGAGACATGGCAATTGGACGGTCGGACGGATGATTCACATGCTCCTTGCTAGCTACAACCACGTAATACGTAGATGGGCTGATATCATGAGAATCAGCAAGACCGTCAGTCTGTTACAGTTCATCCGTTATTTCCCATCTTGCATAGCGTTCGTTGTTCGACCAATTGTAATGGCATGCCAGTATACAAAAGTGATCAGCAGATGGACTCTTGTTCGGCAATTGTGAAAGTCAGGCATCACTTCATTCATTTGCACCAGCATGTGAAATTATGAGAAATACCTAGGTTTCCTGCTACGTGTCTAGTCAACTCGGAGGTTGGAGTCTGCTATGTAGTTGGTTAGTTGATGAACTTCCTTTCATCCCTGAGCTATACATGCATCTTTGACCAGCAACCTACAGCTTCCCCGGATTTCGCAATGACTCACAAACCTAAAGAGTCATTCTTAATGGTACACGGATTGCCTTAATGTAAGAAACGCCTGTAACCACAAAGTTTCGCAGATTCTTCGGGGATGTAACGGTAGTGCAAGATAAGGGTGAATGCCGAACTCCGTGACAACATAGCTAAAACCTACCTTCCGTCGGCTCGACTAGCTAGGTGTGAGAGAGCTGTAAGGTAGCTATCCAGAAGCGGCAATGAAAGCCAGGAGCTGCAAGCTATGGCTTATCGACAACGTGACATTGTTGGATGTTGCTTCGGCAGTGACCATGCTCGTGAAGGCTTGCATGGAATCGCCCTTGGGTTCTCCAAGACATCTGCTTCTGACATCTGACACGGCCCATAACTGTTGATGACGAAATTTATCATGTCTTTGTTATTTCAGCACGAGTTCCGTGTTCGGTTCTTTTGATTGTTGATTCCACTATCTCTTATTGGTTACAGTATAATACACTCACTGACAGCTGGTTGAATTTCCTGTACGCTGACCACCGGCCCCTTTACCAAAGATTCAAGCACTGGGTCCAGAACTAATTTAACTTCCTCTGCTGTCTCCCTTGCCTCCATCGAAAACAGTCGTTCTCTTATCGACATAGCCTGCCCCATAAAGTCCGCCCCAATAGAATCCTTCTCATAGTCAACCAAGTACTCAGCCATCTCATCATTCCTATAACCATCCGTAGTTGCTGCCCATACCATAGTGAGAAAGTCTGGCACAAAGTTAGCACCATATGGTCGAGCACTTTCACATTGCTCTACTAAAGCAATACACTCATCCACGCAGTCGTGTGAATTCCCCACTAGTGTCAAGTCTGTGTCCCAGATTCGCAAAGTATGTCCAATCACTGCAGTCATGGCGAGTAGAATTCCATATGCTACTCTGTATGAACTACAGACTCTTGTCCCCATCGCCGGTGCGTTGGGTGCTGCTGTAGATATTGTGGCTAGTGCAAGAAGTTGTCGGACCTTGGGCATCTCGAACTGCATGACGTCGTAGATGCATCTTAGTTGACGAAGGTTCTTCCTTGGTGAGCGCATCAAGATAGATAATTCTCCCATGGTTCCAGATTCTAGGCTCAGGAAGCTTCCTTGGTGGTATTTGACTGGTCGTGGAGTCCCAATCGTCTCGCACGCTTCCCAGAACCAGGGACCTAGCTCAAACTGAGGGTTCAAGAAACTTGCCATAACCTAATCGTATTATCAGCTTTGGGAAATATACAAGGGAAGGGGTTGGAGTACGGCGAGTTGGCTAAGTCCCACCATGTAGTCGCCCAAGTCGTCAAGCTGATGTTTCATAACAGCTTCGCGAAATAACACTGATATTACTTCTCGATGTTGTTCGATCGACTTACGGTCTACCCAGTACTGATAAAAGTCAGCTCTAGCGGGGGCACATGGCTGCATAGAAATTTACTCACATGGCAAACAAAAATAATTGAAACGACCTGCATCTTCATCATGATCCTCTCCTTCGGATCAAGTATGGCATTTCTGGTTGCTGTTAAAGCTTCTCCATATCTCGTCAAAGCATCAATTCTTGATTCCTGGCATCGATGTGATTTATACAGAGAAACCATTGCGTTTACACAAGAGTCGAGTGCCGGACTACAACCAATTTGTGCTACGATTTCTGGGATAAGTTTGCCGCCAAATGCTCGAATATCAAACCTGGCGTCCTCAGTCTGAAGGATGTGAACCAACGAAGATGAGAGCTGGGTCTGTTCATTGCTGGGACGTCGTTTGATAAGACTATGATCTTCGTTCTGGAATGAGTGAAATTTCCATCGTTTGACGCCATTTCCAACGCATGGTACGCCAACTCGTTTACATCTTCCGCATGTTGGTTTAGCTTGGTCGCACTTTTGCTGTCAATACTGGAGTTTACTATGAGACATATTGCTATGCTTACTTTCTTCTTCTGCCTACGACATCCGTCGCATCCGCGGCTCGATGGCGTTCCTGGCATAATGGCGCTAATGTGTAGGACGTGATCCGCGCGATAAGGCGAGGACAGTTCAGCTGTTAATAAATCATGACATCTCGAATCAACCTAATCAGAGGTATCCACAGTGGCCGAGCTTCGGTGATGAGCGGTGCCGGGTGACGTTAAGTTCGGCTGCGCCTTGGGAGGCCATGCAGCTTTGTATGGCAGGGATCGTCGGCTGACCGCCCGTCAAAACAGGGGTTGAGGATCAGTGTAGCGCGCTTAGTTTGGGCTCTAAAATAAACACTTAATACCGGCAAAGTTGCTGGTTGATCTAGTATCTTGTAACGTCGGACATGGCTTAATCACAAGGCTTACATGTAGTGTGCGAATTTTATCGTATCAAATATCTAGAGCAGGTACCTTGCTTGTTGATTCTGAGATCAGGTCGATCTTCGACACAGCGGATTTACTTAGCTGTAGGGCTGGGCTTACGCTAGCATTACGAGGGACAATTTATCTGCACAGCCAGTAAGAAAAGCAAATCATCTTTATTGTTGTGTTTACAGCTTGTCCGGGACAAATAGACGCATACGTGGTTTATCGTTGGTCAGGAATCTCATCAGCGACGGCCAGTAAGCACCTAGTGTCTTTTTCTCCGAAACTTCATTTGTCAGAGCTTTTGTTGTAATCCCCTAAGGCCCTTGCCTATTATTCCTCCCGAGTCTGACATGCTTTATCGACTGATGCCAAGACCTGGGCTTTATTGTTAGAAACATACGCACTGAACGTCAGACTGTGCTTCTTTTTCTTAACACCGCGAAGTAGATAATACCTTTTGTAGTACGGAAATCAGTCTACTATTGCATATAAAGTCTTTATCTCTCTGCAACCCTGGGATAATCTTGATCTGATAGTCTATAGCCCTTGGGCCTAGAATAGCTTGTAGCATCTATATCAAACTCCCTAGCAAGTTCTTCGTCGCTTTTCTGTTTTTTCTCATTCTTTTCCTCCTACGTAATATGAAGTACATTTCGTAGCCTATCAACCTGTCCTATTATCCATCTGACCTGCCCATCACGAAGTACGGTTCGCATGTTTCCGAGTATCCTCAGTACCGCCGTTAATGTACCGTACATCATGTACAATCCAGATGTTATCACTTGTTGCGCGTGCTTGGTCGTATTCTCAGGAACCGGGCAACCCCGGCCGCTCCCATATGAAGGTCCTCGAACCACGGACGGCACGAACACGGCGTGAGACCATAATTCGCCTGCAGTCACGTCACCTGTCAGAAACGGCACACTGGCGCATATCTCGTCAACAAGTATCTGTGCTCGGGCCATGAGTGTAGACGGCAGGCCAGTCTGGTCTCTATCTTCCTGGTGTGGGATGTTGGCAAGACAAGAGTCGATTAGTGAGAGACATCCCAGCTCAGTGGTCCGCTGGCGATTGACTGAGTTGGCTATGGAGATATTTGCATAGACGGTCGGAGCCACTTGCTCGTACGTACTAGCGACCTGGATTAATGGGGCGAGAGTGTAGGTTGGGATAGATATCGGCCTCCACGTTGATGACAGTGCGCTGTGCCAGATTGCACATTGGCTTGCAATATCAGTAGCAAGGGCTATGATAGTTTGCAAATTCAGGCTGTTTTCAGCAGTTACCATAAGCCTAAGCTGTGATAATCTGAATGCCAGTGTGTCGGCTTCCACTGATGGCCCTTTCGGCCTTTTCACGTTGCCATGGCCCCAAATATCAACAATTGCATCGACGGCAGCCAGTTCGTCAGCACCGTGCGAGGTGTGGTGAAGTAGCCTATTCCTAGTGGCAATGACGAGGCGCCACGATAGCTCGTCTTTGAAGTTCAACGGCCCTCGGTGCTTCAGCAAAGCGATGGAGCCAAGGACATGCGTGCGTGGCTGCGAAGAGAGCTTCTCTTCTCTTCCAAATACGCCCTTTGCGCTCTCGTACGCCTCGAGAATAAGTGTCGTCATTAGGAGCGAGTCCGATTTGCTCTGTGCCGGTGCGGCAAGGGCTTGTTTGGTCTGTACCACTGCAAATGCGTAGACAGTACTTGCCATCCGGCTTTCGCCAGCACGTGAGAAATGCAGATGTGCAACCTGAAGCGCAAGTGCCGCCGTTGCCCTGTTGAGGGGAGAGAATACATCTGACTTGGCGTACATGTCGGGGAGGAGACTGAAGAAACTGCATGTTTCTTCGATGTTTTGACACATACTGTAATGGAGGAAGAAGAAGTTCAAGGCGTTGGACTCAGGGTCTGAGAGAATGCTTCTCGGCGGAGATATCTGCATCGGACCAAAGTTGAGTGTTGGCGGCGCGCCCAAATTGACAGTCTTGCGACTATGACGGGAATGCCGCCTCCAGACCTTGGCTGTTTCGTCTCTATGCGCTTTGTCGAAGATGTCCCTATACCCTGGGCATGTGCTTCCCCGAGTAGAGCAGTTTAGACACTCCGGCTGTCGTTGGTCACACTGTCCACGAGGTGGTCAACATAGGCCAAATCAAAGACGCCTTGCGACTCACCTTGATTCTCCGGTCCCGGCACCTACGGCAGCCCTTACTCGGGCCATTATAGACCATTTTGATTTCTTATTATGCATCAAAAAAGAAGCAGCACGATCCGCTTGTCATTTAATCGAATCGTGGATGGGTCTGTTGAAATGGTTGTTGCGAACAGGCCTACAAGAAGTTGGCCCGAACTCCGAAGCTCTCAACACCCTCTCTGCGGGATTCGTCAGATACTTGACTAGTTGGATAGCGGGTAGATGCAACGCTGCGCAAGGGCATCCCAGACTGGGTTAGCACAATGTCTGGCTTACAGGGCAGGGATCCTTCAGGGACGTAGCCACCCTCCTCCATCAACCATCGACTAAACTATTCTCGGAGGATACTTGCGACAGACCGAACGTCTTTCCAACTCCCACAAGCATCAAAGGTGAAGGTAAGAGTGCTTATCGAATACGTGATTGGAAGACTCTGGAGCCAACGGCCCATTCTATGTGTTCTCGTTGCTCAAAGACTTTCTTACCAAGCCGCTCAGAAATGGCTATAAAAAGGCTGTAATGCCTTATAGTGATGACATATGACATTGAATTATCCATTAACCATACCTCGAATTTACTTTATACATTCAGAACAAACATACAACTCTTTGAACCATGCATTTCTATTGGATTATCACCTCATTGGCATTCATCGCTGGAGTGTCGGTTTCAGCAACCTTCGAAGGCCACACATGCCATGAACATCGAGCTCTCTCAGGTGAATATGTCTATGGACCGGTCACGATGGGTGCAGACCCTCTGACTCACTTCGATTCCCCTATGGTCAATGTGTTCAACAGCACCGCCAGTGAGAACTGGTCGTTCGATGCCGCTTCCATTAATGGTAAGGCCAGTATCGTCCTCTATCTCACCCGAGGCACAGTCGCCACCGTAGTCGGTGCGCAGCGAGGCCTCATTTCGGTCTCTTGGGCCAACGGAACTCGGTACATGGAGAACGTCTTCGTCGACACCTCGACGTTGACGACATGCCCAAAAACTACGTCTGGGCTGTGGACGACCAAAGCTGGCGACATAAGCTGGGGCTTCACCGCGTCTAATGATTTTAAGCAATCCGTCGTTACCATCAAGTCACCTACCATCAACGGGACGTTCAAGCTCAAATCACGAGGGCCATCAATCTATCCCGGAGGGCTGGTGTACCCTGACCCCAGGGCCAGTGTGCTCTTTGCCCCGGAAATGTATTGGCAAGAGCAATTCCCAGTTGCCGACGCCGAGGTACACCTAGACATTCGCGGCACACCTTTCACCTTGCATGGCGTTGGAGGCCGGGACAAGAACTGGAACTCCCGGCCTTGGGCCGTGATCAGTGGCAACTGGGACATGGTACGAGCTATTGTCGGACCGTATGGCATCATGTTATGGAACTACACGTCGAGTGTGGACGGCCAGTCCTACTTCAGCGCCACTATAATAGAAGACAACAAAGTGATTTTTCGCACGACAAACCAGAAGGCCTCATGGTCAGAGGACTGGGGCACCATGAGACTGACCAATACGGGGCCCCTACATTTGTCCTCCGCTGCCGGATCTCAATCTCAATTGCCCGAGTCACGTCATACTGGGTATCTTATCGACTTGGTATCTACTAAGAGAGGTCAACACTGGCGGTTTACCATCGACTTTTCGCAGACAACATTCTGGTTTCCTGCAAGCAAGAGCCTGACTGTTGGCCAATTCGCAGGAAGGGTCTCAGGTGGTTTATTAGGAAAGAAGCAATATAAGGGGGTTGCATCTGGTTCAGTTCAGGAGTTTGTTCTCTGAAGTCAGTCTATACTACATCAGGCTACGAAATGGCCGAGAATATTCAAGGCCAGCGCATTTTGCGCGAGTGTCCTGATATATGTGTCACGGCAGAACCCAGCGGTCTCACGATAACTATCATGGCTACAAAGCTTTCAATACAACTTGGTTACCCCACCTAAATTGAGAGCATTATCAGACGCAACATCCTTATTCATTGCTCGGAGCTGTTAACGCCTGAATATCTCTGCCAGTATGAACCTAGCACAGTCTAGCTTTTAACTATTAGGCAGAGACCAAATCTTGCGATGATTAGTGAATCTGATGCATAGTCAACGAGAGTGACTTCTTAGAAGAGAATAAGCTCATGGTGATAAAAGCCTATCAAAGCATCTTCGACCCTTATTCGCTAAGCTTTCTCCCATACAGTTTGTCCGACGACGGGGTTTTTACCGGATGGCTTGCTTTGCGTCTATGAGCTTTAGGCTTTTGGAATAGGAAGGCTTAAATTGTGATTAAACAGTATCACCAACCCTCATCAGCCGTCACGAAATTGTATAGGACCGTAAGAAACTTTAAAATCATGACTGACAGCTTGTACGGTATTTAATGGGCATCTGACCCTTCTGTGTAGCCTACTGGTTTCCCCCTCACCTCATTTCTTCATCTTCACGGAACAGCTCAAAACTCAATAGTGCAATATTTGACATATTACCGACAAGCTTCTAACAGTCAAAATGACAGACGAGAGGCGTAGATGCATCTCAGAGGCTTTTTGAAGCTCCTTGGTAGTGATGACCAAGGGTATTATAACGATCTTCTCAAATGAAGCTACGAGATCGCATTTTCAAAGGTGGACGATGCGCGTCTCATTACATATCGCAACACGAGATAGAGGGAGAGCTATTATGGATTGGTTCGCTACATTAACGTCTGTACTTTCCAAAGAAAGTGCCTGTCCTTTCTCATATATCAACAAGAAATGGGCCAGAGGCTCTCAGAAATCTTTCCTCATTTTTCCTTTTCCTTCTTTTCCCATTTTTCCTTACATTTTGCGCACTCTACAGAGCTGGGCCTCTCTATATGCTCAACCGTTGGCCTGCATTTCTGGACATCTCGCATAGCACAGGAGGTTTCCTCCTGCTTCTTCTTGGCTTCCTCTGCTTCTTTTTCTAGCCTATTCCTTTCACATTCCTTACTCTTTGGGACAATCCAAACGATTCACTCTCTAATTTCTCCAGCCTTTACATTTTGATGTACCCGCTAGATCACATGGGGAATCAAGGTAGTGTCGTTCTACCTTCTCCCCACACTTACACCAGTAATGGAATATTTTCTGTACGCACATGTTGAGTTCCGAATGAGTAGACTTTTGGAGTAGTTTGCGCAAGAGCTAATGTTGCGGTAGAAGAGTTGATATCTGAGCTCAGCCGTTTTATAGCTGTTCATTGGCCACGTCAGTGAGGAAGTGTTAAGAGCAATTCTCATATATAGTTTCCACTCTTATTGTAGTTGGAAGGTTTCAACGTAACCTCCGAAATGAAGAGGAATCAGTATTAGGTCATATATCTTTGATCCTTGGGTTGTCCACATAGATGAAGACAACAAGATTAAGCCACAGGGTTTCAGTGATTTGAACTAGTGACTATTCTGCGGTCTTCTTAGTTCTGTTGCTTGGTCTTCTCCTCCTCCCTTTCCTCCTCAGAATGCTTCGTCTCACACTGCCTACATCTTTTCTCTGAATTCCACTCTTGAATTTCCTGGTCTTCTGTGCCTTTGCAATCTGACGTGCCCTTTGCCAAACACGGTGACAATTTAGGTCCCTCTAGTTCTGATTCCTTGCCACACTTGCACCAGTGCTGGAAACTGAGATTTGTGCACATGTTGAGATTGAAGTGAGTAGTATTTCGTGGTATCATGGTATCAAGGTCTTCTGTCGAGAATTGAGCGTAAGTTGCTTGGAATATGTAAAACCGTATCTTGTTTGGGAGTTGCAAAGTTCTGTTGCACCTCGGGATAATCATATTCTCAGGGTCCCCGATTGAACGGAGGTGAATAATGGATGTCCAGGAACTCTGATCCACGCAGATATGCCCACTCACCATGATTCCGGGACATTAACCGCTGGAATGGCCTACTGTCTTTGCTATTCACACACTCCCAACACTTGACTATCGTCGCCGATGGACTGCGCGACGTCGTGTCTGAAGATTGACGTGGGCGTAAGTGAATAATGTGACTGAGTTGCTTGAGTGATTATAAGCACTCAGACACAGGTGTCAAATACAGCCAAATCTAGTTCCCCAATTAGATGTTGTGCCACAATGCCTCAAAATTTACTACAGGAATGATGCTTTTAAAAAGTTTACCCCAGATTTCAACCTCCTGTGATTATCCCACACCTACCAGACAAATGTACCCTTATCTCCGATATCTCGTTACAATAAACATAAAAGGATGTAATGATTCAATGTGGCCATCTGGGCCTCAAATATCGAGCGTACCGACCTGTAAAGGACGATTATTCTCCGTTAACTCCTGTTCATACAGTTTCGATTTCATGTCAGTTATATAGTCTTGGTCTCTGCAGTCGTCCTGCACCCGAGCGAAAATCTCCTCCTCTTCTTCATCTGTAAAAAAATGTCCAAAGGGGTATATTTATAGTTTATCTTGAGTTTCAAGCGAGGGTTGAATGGGGGGAGCACAAGATCTTTGTTTGCCAATTTTCTCGGGACGTGGACGTCGAAGATCTGATCCAAAGAAGTGGGCAGCACGAGATCGAAAAGCTGTGTTTGCAATAATTTTTAGATTCCTTTTGGACAGGAATTTCAGAAACCATTACCCTGCGCATGTACATGAGCTAAAGGATTCGTGTGTATTTACGTACGGATTTTGTACCTTACAGCTAATGCATATCCTTTTTGCAATCCGAAGAAGGCAAGAAAACATGAGACCTCGACCCTAAGGGATGACAAGGCTTAGATAAATTAACGTAAACTTAGAGTGATCTTTTATGAGCTTATTTTAATATAGTATATGAAGAGTAGAGAAGGAGCTGATTTAGCCTGCTAAATCTACCCATCTTCCGTGATGCCCAGCTTTAAATATCTATCTGTACTAATTATACCACAACTTCATTGGGTTATTCGTGCTACTCCCGACTGTCATTCTGCAAAATTGCTACACTACTCATCAAAGCCGTGACAGTCCAGTGATATCCCATTGAACCTGTAGTTGCCCTGCCCAGAAATTGGAAGCCCCCCGACCTCTGAACAGACACTGATCCTGATAAAGTATTGTCTTCGTGTATCATTGCAACTACTTCGTAGCTTCTAGACCGGTGTGAATCTGACTTGCTTGTACGACCTAGCGATACAAGTTCCCAAACCATGCTATAAGCGCTGCTCCGAGCTTCTGAAGAGATACGCCACTCGAAAGATTCTGTTCTGCGACTTCCACCATGTTCAACCCTCATCGAGAAACTGTATCGAGGGTTTGACCGTGAACGATGATAGGTCATAGTGACTTGGCTGGAAGGAGTGTTGTAGCTGGGTATTCCGGGGAGTTGAAAGATGAAGCCGTCTCCGGATCTGAGTCCAGACGATATCGGATCTCCAGCAACGCTGGACCCTGGGAAGAGATATGTCGGCCCTTGCCAGCCTCGTGGCATACAGGCTGCATATGTAGTGTGGGAGCCTGGTTCAGAGATGAAGAGAGCCATTGTAGAGGATGATGGAGTCCAAGTGAATTGCATGATCTGAGGGAACCCTGTCTCAACGACTTGGTCTGATATCTCGTAGGGGCCTCCTGAACTTGAAGAGCTGTTGGCGTATATGTCTTCCAGATTTGCAACGAAGGCCGGAAATATCATGATGAAAATCACAGAATTGACGTAAAGAGAAAGTTGCGTTCAATCTGGGCTCTTAAACTGAGTCCCTGGTGAAAGGAGTTTGATACCACGAAGCCGAGTCTCTTTAGGTTACCGACAAACATCAAAGAAGACAGAAAATAGTTAATATAGCGAATGGATTTCTATTCCAACGACGGTTTAAGATATGAGCTTCTTTCCCCTTGACCCCCAATTCATCATAGCAAAATCTTTCACAAACTAAGACTGAGATGTTGCTGCCTCCGACACATTCAACCCTTTTCAGTACAAATGGGCCGCTCTTCCTATTACAATCTATATATGAATGGCGATTGGTCGGCCGAGATCTTATAAGGTTGATACGTCTTCTCATCACAAGAACGATCTTCGAGAATATTTGCCTTAGCAGGAAGAATCAAGCGGTACCCCTGCGTCGATTTCTCTTACACATACTTGCCAAGACGCCCTCTAGGCCCTTAGAACCGGGGCGCTGGGTCGGAAGGATCTCATGTAAGCAGATCATCAGCTTAAACGGCTTTTCCATGCAATGTCTATGCCTGGGAGCTGAACGCCAAACGGTCTGCAACACCAGCCAATTGTCCACCGCAGTCGGTAGATCAGAAGGTTTGTGGCTGTGCTACAGCGCTGCATACGGTACGAAATGGGAATTAGCGTTGCATCGATCGGATAAGCCCTGGCATGTGGCGTTGAACTAAGCTGATGCCATCGAAGACAGGTAGTCTGGTTGGTTGGAGGCGTTGCAGGGATGGCGCTGGACTTGCCGAAAGAGGCTGACTTCTGGTGCAGGGGCGAACTTGTGTAAGTGATCGCATGATGAGGCTGAGGACCTGCTTGGCGTCTTGAATTACAGAGTACGTGTCGCCATGGGCTGTGCCGTATTTTTTCGGCAGCCGAAGGATTGGGGTCTAGACTTGGACTGTGGGCAGATGGACCACTAATCTGCCTCGTCGCTGCATTTCACCGTTTCGGGAAGATAAAGAAGAGAAATCTCCTCGTGATGATCTTGTTATGATGATGAGTAACATGTACTGGCTACTTCGAAACTTTTTGTTCGATCTAAGTGGTATTAGGATAGTTATTGACCGTGAATGTCGTCCAGTTCTTATCACGTTATTTGACCACGGCCATAATCTACAAAATGTGAAGAGTCTGGGATTAATTTCTTCAAGTTTTATTGTTCATCTATCCTAGAACTTTCAGAGATTGATGTGAAACTAGGAGCAACACCGTCGAAGTAAGGCGTGCGATGCAAGCATAAGCTATCAGCCATATCAACTCCAAATAGAGCCACATTGCAATATCGTCTTAGTTTAATAAATCTCCATACTCATAAGGCCTGTCGATCGACACATCGTCCGTCTCATATGCCCATTCATCATACCTGTACTCCAGCTCCATCTTCTCTTCTTCAGGTCTAGGGCACTGGTAGCGGTTCCCACCGACTGTGCATTCAAACTTCTCTTGGCCAAGCATCGTCGCGATAAACCTTCCTAGGAGGAGGAAAATCCACAAGGGGTGGACTTGGGTTTTGTAACCAGCCCAGGTCTTGACACAGTCAACCCGCAGGTTATCAAAGGCAAAGGCGCGAAACTCTGCCATTTGAAGCCATTGCAGAATTCCGTAAGGGTGGGGGGCTTCGAGATTTTCCATCATATCGAGAAGTCTTGTGCGCGTTGCTCCGTCGTCGAGTGCGGGCTCCTTGATAGAGGAAAGGAAGGCGAATGTCTCGGCGTCAAAAGTGGTCATGGCGCGAGCTGACGGAATGAATCAGGTGGCGTGAATAGAAACTTTTTTGTATAGGTCTTCTGCACCCGGCTCAGGTGTATCCAAAAGGGTTCAAGTACTTCTTGCTGCTGTAGTGTGTTTCCTGTGATGGGCGTTGTCTCATGATGCAGGTCTTGGTGGACTAGCTGAGGCGCCTCACGATGGGAAGCCGGTAGATTGAGAGCTTATATCACCACACAGAAATCAGGTAGTACAGTGACTATGTGGAGATTCAGAACGTAGGTTGGTAGAAAGCGTCGGAAGAGAGAGAAGGGGAGTATCAAGCTTCTTTACCGGCTGGTGGAACAGTGAATCACTGCCAATTTGGAGCTAAGAAACGGCAGCATCAACCGAGCTGAATCACTGTCAATACAGCACCGAACTCGCTTATCTGATTTGTTTTCTTTTGTGCTTGTCGAAGTGTCGTTGTTTCTTCTTGTTTGCAATACTTTCCTGCCACCTGTTTGGACAACAATGGCATTCCCCTTGCTGCTATCATATTTAGAGGTTAGATATGATCTCAGTCGTAGCGATTAGGAACCTGACTTGAATTAATGAAAGGTAAGACCTTGTCTGGGAGCCAGCAGGCATGCCGTCATTTATACACCTTTGGAGACAGTCATCAGGATATCCAACCTTTCAGCCAAAAGCAACATCTGAGGCACCATGGAGGGCAAATAGCATATTGCTCATATATGTTAACTTATGTTCTTTACCTTTGTGTTAGGGCTGAAGTTTCTTTTAAACCCTTAACCTTATCACAGGTCTGGGAGCCAGATGCAGACAGTCTCTTCATTTATCAAATGTCAAGTCCGCGGGATGATGGGTTCTACGAACTTTGTTAAAGCCTGCTGGATGGTTTTGGAACCGTATTAAAAGCCCACTTCGGGTTGTCGTGAGGCATCTGTTATCTGTTTTCAAACCTTCAGTGACAAGTTTCGGGCTTCCCTGATATGTAAAAGCAACAGGACTTTTGCTTTGGGCCGTCTATCTCGCGAGCTTATTAGCCAGGATATGACCAAATTAACTCAACGGCTGTGACAGGAGATAGTGATCTAAACTGCTCAGAAAAGGCATCTCATAAAGCCTTAATTTATCTCACATACATTTCTTAATATTACAACAGCATTGGGGTTCGACTTTGTGCCACTAATTTCACTGATCTGGACTTCATCTGACTTCTATCGGAGCATTGCGGTCAAGCTAAATAGCCCTTTACCACGTCTCGTACCCGATTGGTTATCTACTGTAACGAAGACTAGATTCACACTTCACTCATGACAAAGCATGAGGGTGTCGCAGTTTCGCCCTTCGCTAAGTAGTCATAGAATAAACAGCTTTCCTCTTTTCTATGAAGAGATAATAAAACTGGTTTCATCTTTCACCCATATGCATTCCATCCCATCCATAAAACAATATCAGAACGTGACATTCCATGCAGTTCTGTTGCCAACAGTTCAGTATTCACTCTTATCCCCAACCTAATAGTGACCGCTCAACTTGAAAGCACCGCCGCAAATCGTTCTATGAACAAAGGAGTGGTAAGTTTAGTGGCGTACTTGAAGTCTTTGTTCGTAATAAGCAGTAACCAAGATAGAGTGCTATTCGAGCTCAAAGAACGTATAACGGTTTTCTAACTAAACAACTTATTGTTCAAGCTGGTTTGGTCTTTAACCATAGCCAGCTCCTTTATTCATCGCCACCTGGCTTCTTTTCGGCGACTCCACAACAAACTGTGAACCAGTGTCAGTCCCATAACGGTTGTTCGGCGTATAGCGAGCGCCCTGCAGAGAATGTAGCTGACTTTATCTACGGAAGCATATAAAAAGAGAAAGCATCTTTGCATCACCACCTCAGCTAACTAATAACGAAACTCATACACAACAAGCAACTTGACTTTACAAGTAACGACTCCCACAAACGACTCATCATTCGGGCACGTATCCTTCATCCTGTTAACCTATACCTATTTTCTCTACAACACTGTCAAAGATTAATTACATCGAGGATGTTCGATTCGGAATCGAAACCCTGGACAGGTTCTCAAAAGCTTTCGCCGAAGCACAACACAACTTTTATGAGATGGATGACTATGACTACTCCGCGGTGCAGAGGGAAACCTTGGATTAGCTGTACGAAGAAAACGAAGTCGTTTTTGAGTTTTAGGGCCCGTGGACCAATGATATCTCGGACTGGCGTGATTTGACCGTGCGTCTCGCACACTGCTATTTGTTTTCTCTTATGAAGGAGCTTGTGGACCTCATGCCAGCTAACCATCCGAAGAGCGAATACTGCATCCCCGAGTCATCCTTCTTAGCGATATCGCCGATTGTGAGAATACTATCCTGCGTGGCTTTCTTCTATGGGTCGTCGTTGAAGCTCACAAGCCCTCAAGAGCCGTCAATTCTCTCCTGCAGATTCATTCTTCTGATGATGCAGCGGAGTATTTGGTGCCCAAGTCCGAGGTTGATATGAAAGTGATTCTAATCCGTGTGACAGACTTACCCAAGTTGGCAGGTCCAACAAGCCAAACTTCCGCAAGTCTGTGACTGAAGGGCTTTTTTTTCTGGCGTGGAAGGTTTCTGGGAAGTATGAGGATATGTGGATGGACGGCCAGGGCTTTGCTATTGCTGATGTTCCTGAGTTGATCTAGTTTTCTTGCTGGACCAGCAACGCTCACACAGGAACGATGGGTGTTGGTGAACATGAGTAGGAATGTAGACTGGTAGGGTACAGATTAGGGCGGGTGTTGAAGTACTCAGATCGCCAAGGCGTTAGGTTGAGGTTTTATTTCTTAGGTAGCAGAATCATAGAAAGATATGCAGGTCATGTTTAACATTCCATAATCTTGGGTCTATTTGCCTCATGAGAACTGCATCTAGGACACTGACATTGTTCAGGAGAACCTATTCTTTGTACAGATGTGACTAGTAGCAATCAGATAAGGTGTTCGGTTGAGTTAAGGGAAACATAGTCATAGTTGGCTTCTGATTATGTCTGACAGTATCTCGTCGTTGCTTTGTCGTACCTCTTCGCTTAAAGCTTTGCTCCTTCCAAGCGAACCCCAACACAATTACGCGTCGGTCCGATGCCACGCGATAACTCCGTGTCCCGGAAAGTGGGGGTAGCCCGAATAGTGGATCCTCCCGTTCAGCCTTAGCAACCGTAATAACGCAGGTAAAGTTACGACTACCACAATAATTGAACATCCTCTCCTTTCATCACGAAGCTGTTAATAAAAGGACTCGAGACAAAAGGCATTTGTGCTGACAAATTGCGAGTGAACAACTGCCGAACATCGTCACTGATCCTTCTGTTCTTGGCGCGAGGGCTGTGCTTACAATCCCTGTCGCCACAACCTGTCAAAAACTTGGCACAGTTTGACGATCAGCCCAAAAAGGCGCAGGGCTTTTCTGGTTTGGGAATTCGATGTAACGGTAAGGCTGGAGCTCATTTCCCCTTAATTCTCGTCTGATTTTCGTGGTTCCCGCGGGTGCGGGTGTTGGGTCGTGAGTTGGGAATAGCTTCAGCCCCGACAGAGGCAGAATTGGTATCATTTCTAGAATTAAACTACTTTCGAGTGCATCAATCGAATCATTAGGTATTCCTGCCAGTCTCAAACGCCACACTTCGACTTGTTTAGTTGTCTAGCTCCGCGTATGCGTACCAATCGTCCTTGAAACCCCAATTGCTCCCCTATCATCAAATTAGCATTAGATCATCGTCAACCTGGATCAGAAAGCTTGCCTGCGCCTTAGTATTGTTCTTCAACCAGCAATTCGCGTTTAAACCGTCTAATTCGTCCTTCATGCGCTTCGAAAAGACGATGCTGGCGCATTTCACTCCGTTGCCGGTTTCGGCGTCCTTGTCGATCATGTTTCCGCAAGCTTCCATACAGTCTTCAATTGTATACGCATAGATAGGCGCGTAATCGGCAACAATACCTCCTCCCTCAGCTGGGGTGCCTTGTGCTGCGTTGACGCCGCACCACCACTTGAACTCGTAGCCTTTGTTGGTCTTGTACCGTGTCTCGTCTTTCTTTGAATCGGGGCAATCTAACTCCAGCAGGCTAACTGTGTCAGCAGCTCTCGGTACATAGGGAGCTGTGTCGTTGACTGATGTGCTGTTTTCGGGTGTTGGGCACGATGTTGCGGTTGGTTCTGCTGTTGCGGCGGGAGCGGTACCAGATGCTGAGTCCGCTGAGCAGTCACTACTATTAACATGTCAATAAGCATAATTGAATACATTTAAAGTTTAAACTTACGATTTATTTGCCAATGCAGCGCCCAATCCTCCACCTACACCCGCGCCGACAATGATAGCCGTACATAGAGCGACGAGCGCAGCGAAAGTCCAAACTCCAAGCCCAAAAGGAATCCTTACTCCATCTGATGACGCCTGCTGAGGATGATGATACCCGGGAGGTATATAATAATTGCTGTTATCGTAACCGGGAGCTACTTCTGGGGCTTTGGCGGCTTGTTCAGCGTCCGTGTTGACCTGGAGGCCTTCACTATCCGGAAGATGCTGTTGTTGGCTCATTGCGCAACTCAAGACGATCAAAAACCGCTGACGAAACAATAAATGAGAAGGAAGAACCAAGAGACAGGGAAAAGGAGCGGATCAGTCAGGCAGGATTAAATGGGGGCGCAACTTGGAGCCTTTATAACGACGATCCTTTTCGCTAAGCCTGGTTTCAAAATGGTATTACAGGCTACGATCTGTAAGCTGACCGCATCCAATCCGCAAATCATGGTTCATTTTGGCCCCCATGTTCTCGTTGTCGTAGCATGGCTAATAATATCCCTGCGAGGTGAGTGGGCTAAAATCCTGTTGGAGTTTGGAATGCGAATTTAGAGTAAAGCTTAGGATCTAGGCAGGGGTAACAAGCTTTTTAATCCATGAATCGGATAACGTCTTAGAGATCAGGTTTGGTGAGGTGATAAGGATGTCGTGGGCAAAATACTCGGTACCTACTTAGCTTTCAGCCCTGTGTTGTTGGGGCCCGTTTTAAGGCGCCGTCTTGGGTGACATTCAGGGTGGCATTTAGTGGCTCTAGCTTTTCGGGGTAGCATCGATACAACACACACAGCTCGCGATGCAACTGAAATTGCATGAGTTTTGTCTGGGCGTCAAGGGCAGCAATTTCCTAGAGTCATAAATAGCTGTGGAGGAACCCAGTCTACTGCGAACTGCTGAGGCACCTTGTACACTAGCAAGCCATAGCAATTCTCCGATGAAGTCCTGTCGCCAATCATGGCGTTGCCTTACCCTGAACCTCCGAGGAACGTCTCATTTCAGTGCATGATTGGCCAAAATCACGATCCACTGGGGTTGCTGCTTCAGACAAAAGTACGACGAGTTGCTGCTGAATGGTGCGGGTCTTTTCCTTTCCTATATTTGTGACCTGTTACATGTTATAAATGCTCTGCTCAGAAAAGAAATTTTTGAGACGTCTTTTCGCATCGGTATCTTGCACAAGTCTCGAATTGTTTAACAATTCAACAGTGGCGCTTCACGTAGGAGGCACAAGAACAAGAAATTTTACATCCCTCAGTAAAGCGACTTTGCCTACAAAGCGATGTTATATAATTTCTAGTTCAGACAAAGGCAATGAAATTGTGGTTGGTCTGTGACCATCACCATTCAATTTCTTTGTTTGTCGACTGACAAAGCCCCTGACAAAACTCAACCTCTTCCTGGATTCCACTTCTTGCTGCAATACGCGTTGCTGGCCAAATCTCCTTGCCATCCTTTTGTTCCTCCTTTCGATGCTGAACAACTGCATCCTTGAGCAATCTCTGAAAGTATAACACGCCTTTTTCGTTAAACGAATTCAGGTCTCCTGTGACATAGACCCCTGCGTTAAGGTTCTTCTGGGCCGCATTGCAAAGGTCTTTGTCTTCAGATTCAACTTGCTTGAAGAACTGGTCAATTTCTTGGAACTCTTCATCCGTTGCGTCTTTGTGGCGATAGACTTCGTATTGCATTGATGTTGTGGTTGCTGATGTTGGGACAACACGCATGAGATAGAAGTATTTGGTTCTTTTGTCAGTCAGTTGATGTTCATTTATTCGCAGACAGGTAACTCACGTCATGGTAACTGATGCATTGGGGAAGAAAAAGGTCGGTGCAACATCGAGGCCAGATTCTTTTCCTGGTTTGTCTTGCACGTAATGTTGGATCTGCCCTCCCTTGGTCTCGACTTTGTAAGTCTTGAGATCAGAAGTAGCAGCGATTCCAGGATGAGCCACCGAGCAGTGATAGCACTATATGCGCAGGTTAGCCAAAGCACTACCAGTATCAAGTTCGAATGGCTTACCTCGTTGTAATTGTCGACCAAAGTCTTCCAGTTATAGTTCCCATTCATGTCCCAGGCATGGTCGAAGGAGTAATCATCCATATCGAAGTTATCAAGTCTGGGTTGCTTGTCGGCACCCTTGAAATCGGCCTCCCATGGCACTGGCGTTTCATTGCCGTCAATGTTGATCCATACAAAGCCTCTATGGTCAACATAGACGTGAACCTTGAACAAACCATTGCTATCCGTGTCGAAAGTATCCATATTCTCAAACCGAGGAGCTTTTGCGAGTTTACCACTGAGACCGTATGACCAGCCTAGGCGTAGTGTCAGCTAGCCGACGAAATCTTTGACTTGACTTAGACGAGCTACTCACCATGATATTGACAAGCAAGAATTTTAGCATTGCCTTCGTCTTTAGTGATAACAGGATATGCACGATGACGACAGATGTTATGGAAACCATTCAGGTTACCTTCCCTATCTCGACAGAGGAAGAAAGAGAAGCCGGCTTCCTGATATCTGACATAATCTCCCGTCTTGCTGAATCGGCTCTTATGAGTGACTAGGAGCCACCGCTTGGAGAACACGGCTCGCCTTTCTAACTCGTACATAGCAGGTTCTCGGTACCAAGATGCTGGCAGGGCACGAGGTACGTCAGTGGTGGCTGGAGCAGCCTTGCTTTGAGAAAGAAATTGGAACATGGCGAAATGTTGGATCGGCAAGATTATCGATCTAATAAATTTGGCTATGTGTGAGAACTTGAAGTCTGAACAGGGTGGATATATCTATTATAAGGTATTGCCGAAAGGGAACATGATTTTATACATGATCGAGATTGCCACAAAGCTGCTGCGTCATGAACAAAGTTGCAGTCATGAACAAACACCTCAATGCTCGACAAACAACATAACGGGTAACTTATACAGTATTGGCAGACATAACCGACTCTATCTCGCACTTTCAGGCTATTCTAGGTTTAGTCGTTTTTTCGATAAAGGTGGTGGTTCATACCTCGTACATTCTATCCCATCTAGTTTTAGCGCCATTCCCCTCCTCCAACCTTCTGGTATTGAGTTTGTTGTTAGTTCAACCATTGATTTAGACTTGATATCTTACAGGGTATTATCGGAAATTACGGAATATGATGGCTATAACTTGGCCGGATTTCCATTTGAGGGGGACATAAGAAGAGGTTCAAGTTCAAGCAAGACACTGATCATTGTCATTTGTCATTGACCTAATCAAACATGTCGTCGCAATCTGATATCGAGAAAAAGCCAACTATGACAAACGTGGAGCAGAATCATGAAAATTTACAGGAGTTGGGGTATACGCCTGAACTCAAGGTATACTATCCTTCCATGATGTTTGGTTCTTGGTGTTGATAACGAACAGCGCAACTTCTCGGCTGTTTCTATGCTTGCAACATGCGTATCACTGATGGCGACATGGGAAGCTCTTTGCAGGTAAGTCGTCTAATATCTACCCTCAACTTTGTCTAAAAATGACCTTTAGCACGATGGCTACTGGTTTGATCAGCGGAGGTCCCGTCTCATTGATATATGGAGCTATTGTAGCTGCGATTGGCTCGATTTGTTCCGCCCTCTCTCTAGCCGAATTGGCGTCTGCGTGAGTCCAAACAGGAATCTTGAGGGAAACACCTTGGAGTTCTACTAATGCTTGCTGACCCTCAGTTATCCTACAGCTGGTGGTCAATATCACTTCGTTGCCCATCTGTCTGGCCAATCCACATCCAAGGTCACCAGTTATTTCGCTGGTTTCATCACGTCAGAGCCCCAACACCGTGTTATAGCTTATGCTAATACGTGATGTTAGCACCTTTGGTTGGATCACTGTCACAGGCAGTGCCCCGTTTCTCGCAGGTACGATGATCCAAGGCCTACTTGTTCTCAACTACCCCGAAACATACGTTTACGAACGTTGGCATGGAACACTACTCTACTGGGCTGTGCTCGTTGTCGCAGCAGTCGTCTGCATTTTCTGCAGCCACATCCTTCCCTTGGTTGAGAAGATCTCGATGTCACTCCATATTGCTCTGTTTTTCGTCATTCTCATCGTCATGTGTGCCGTCTCACCTACCAAGAACTCTGCGTCATACGTGTTCACTACCTTCGAGAATAACTCAGGTTGGGCCAGCGATGGTGCTGCTTGGTGCATCGGTATGCTGAGTTCCTGTTACGTCTTGATCGGCTACGACGGAGCAACACATCTCAGTGAGGAGATGAGGAATCCGGAAATCGGCATCCCATATGCCATGGTTGGCAGTGTGGTTCTCAACGGCTTTCTGGGGTTCTGCTTCCTGATTGCGCTGTTGTTCTGCATGGGAGACATCACTGCAGCGTTACAAACCACAACCGGGTTTCCAATCATTGAGATCTTTTACAATGTCACAAGAAGTCATGCAGGGGCTTCAGCAATGTCGGCTTCAGTTGTTCTTATGGCTAGTCTAGCCACCATCCCGTTGCTGGCGTCAGCGGCACGCGTTATGTGGGCTTTTGCGAGAGACCAAGGTATAATCTCCCTCGATAACATTGCAGGACTTTCAAATTGACACTTATAGGTCTACCATTTTCCAACACTCTCTCAAAAGTCGAAAAGAAACGTGGCATCCCAACCGTAGCGATCCTCGTCACATTGGTCATCTTGATACTCCTCGGACTGATCAACATCGGCTCTACAACTGCGTTCAACGCCATCCTATCCCTTGCCGTAGTTGGTCTGCAGATATCATATCTGGTTCCTATTCTTCTTCTCATCTGGCGTCGTTTCAAAACTCCTGAATCACTGGCCTGGGGACCCTTCCGGCTTGGAAAAACCGGTCTTTTTGTTAACATCATCGCTACGTTGTACTTGGTTTTCACAAGTGTTTTCTCGCTTTTCCCGCCCTACCAACCTGTTACACCGCAGAACATGAACTATGCGTCACTTGTGTTGGGAGCAACTCTCATCTTTGGGCTCGTGTATTGGTTGTTGTTTGCGAGGAAGACATACGCGGGAGCGTTGAACGAGATGGATGGGGTAGCTGCGAATGCCACTGAGGTGGCAAAGGGATAGGGCCCAGGTCATTGCCAGGAGACTGCTATGATATTCAAATACAAGTAAACCTATGACTTTGGTAGTTGATAGTTTGGAATAATCATTCATTTATTTGAAGTGTCGGGCGTCGAGAGCGATATCGTCACTGACTGAATCTCACTTCGTATATCTCGTAGCACACATCATTCGGTAGACAAATTTGGTACCGAGCGCCGCTCCGGAGGATTTAGGACATCCAAAGACATTTCACGTAGTGAAATGATGTTGAGGGGTGGCACAGTAAGACTGTATTGATGAACAAAGTCGGCATTCATGAGGTCTAGGGTACCACGTGATCATGCCGACCTTCGGATCCACATGAGCTCACGTTCTCGATGGGCGAGAGCCAAACACCAGGTCAAGACATCCCTCTTCAACAGGGAGACCGATATCGCATTTAACGCCCGACACCGAATAACGAGAATGCCATCGATGGCTCGTTGAGTTGACCTCAATGGCGTCGCAATCGGCTATCGCAGACCCCCGCAACAATGTATAACCGCGACTCAAGGATAATGCGCAAGCTCCTCGGCAAGGCTGCGACCGAGACCCCCGCAGGCGATGCAGTCAACCTTTCGATAACAAGTGCGCCCGCTTCTACAATCTCAGCCTCGTTTCGACCGCCGAAGTCGCAAGATGCCGTATATAGAGCCGGTGTTCCAATATTGGCCCTTGATGTCTCCCCCGATCGAAGAGCCGCCGTGCTGGCGGGTGGACATATCCTGAAGACAGTGGTACTCGACGATCCTCATAACTTCAACTTTAACTTTCGCGAGGGTGTGGACTTGAGAGCTGCGATTACTGCTCAGCCCGCTGGATTGAAGGGTAACCAGGCGGCGGATCAGCTCAGCATTCGCGATGTTAAATGGCACGGTGGTTCTACAATCTTCACGGCTTGCGCGAATGGCAAGATCTTCGCATACGATGTCGCACGAGTCGGATCTGGTGCGGCTGAGCCATTGGAATACATGCAGATGCAGGAAGATTCGCGCCAGGTTAACACCCTTGATGTCAACCCGCACCTCAAGAGCTGGCTTCTTTCAGGCAGCCAAGATGGCATGGCGCGAGTTTTCGATACAGCGGCACCTCTCCAAGGGCGATCGGGCGGCATCACCTTTCGACAACGATTCGCACCTCTGAAGTGCATCGACTCGGTCCGGCAAGTTAAATGGTCTCCAAAGGTTGGTCACGAAATGGCATGCTGTACCGAGGGTGGAGTGGTGCTCAAATGGGATGTCCGTCAACCAGCAAGACCATTGCTGAGGATCAATGCACATGAGAAGGCATGCGCTTCTATCGCATGGCACCCAGATGGAAACCACCTTATCAGTGCTGGCCGAGATACAAAACTCCATGTGTGGGATCTTTCGAGTTCAGCCGATAAACGACAGAAGCCGAAATGGTCTGTGACAACACCTGCGCCGATCTGGACAATCGCGTGGCGGCCCGGTTTGTGGTCTGCTACAGCACAAAATAAGCGCGTAGCTCAAATAGCAGTGTCCTACGATGATAGCAGCTCTCGTCGATATGGTACGTCGGCAGTACACATCTGGGACCTGGCTCGACCAACCATGGCATACAAGGAAATCGAGAGATTTGACGCTTCGCCAGCTGCTCTTCTCTGGCAAGATCAGGATATGCTTTGGACAGTTGGTCAAGACGGACTGTTTGCGCAAAACGACGTCGCATATGCGCCCAAGGTCATTGATCGTGAGTCTACTTCATCTATGGCATTTTCACCGAAAGGTGATGTTATGATGTTCCTTGACGAACGATCTCATCAAAGCAGTCGACCTCGGCCTCCCGTCACACACCATGCTGAGATAGTGCCCCGTGGTCCCTATGGATCGAGCCCAAGTGCCCCCATGCTGAGCATCAGTCGCAGCGATTCAGAGGAGGATGTCGTTGGCAGTTTTCTTGGTCCCAGACGACGGACGAGCCGAAGGAAAGCAGGACGATCCACCAATTTGAGCACGACGCCACCTTCTGGATCTGGCCTCGATGATAACAAGCCATTCCTGGCGCTTGACCAAGCCATCAATGTCACAGGTGTCTTCAAGACTCAGCAAACAATGGCTTTCGGTCGACTGCCTGCTGTAAAAACGACACAAATCTACCAATATCTCTCAGGATTATACCTCGAGACGCTCCATCAGGAACTCCCATACGTTAAAGACGGCAAGCCGCTCAATGAACGAGTCGGTGTTATTTTAGAACATTACGCTCGCGCAGCCGAAAGTGTTTCGTACTTCCGATTAGCCCAGACCTGGCGCGTTCTAGCCTACACGGTCGGCCTACTCCTCGATCGCCGCGCTCAATACCACCTTGACGTCCGTCTCGGACGTTTCCAGAAGGTGAAGATAGAAGAGAGAAAGGGAAGTGGAATGCTGAAGCCCGTTGACTTTTATACTGCTAGTCGAACCCCCGGCGACGAAACGCCCAGACGTCCTTCTGGAAAGTCAGGGCTCGGCAGCCGCTCTCTGAGCACTCGATCCCTCCTTGCGATGGGCTTCGAGAGCACGTCCAACGTCCCGACTCCGCTTGCGCGACCGGCTGACGCTCCAGATAATTCGAAAGAGCATGCACAACAGGTTGGCAAGAGACTTGCGGCCGTCACGGAGCCTGATGAACTTAGTCTTGGGCCTGGCATAAATGACAGGTTCGAAGACACCCCCCGAAAGCGGCTCGACTCGGTTCCCGTCTCTGATGTCAGCCATGAAAGCGAGAGCTCACAGATATCTAGCACTGAAGGATACGACTTTTACGACGCCGAGGTCTTGCTCAAGGCCCTCGATGTTCCTCCACCTAAGAAGAAGGAGCCTCTATCGTTGGATTCCACAATTCCAGAGGTTCAGAGGGTGACGCGCCATGATTCGGACGAGAGCTTTGCTCAGATGTTTTCGACGTCTGATGCGACCAAGAAACCTTCGGCTTCGACACCGAGAGGCACCGGACCATGGCGATCGAGTCTTGCGAGACATGCCTCGGACATGGAGAAGGATAATGAGTACCCGAGTCACATACGCGGCGAAGAAGTTCAAGTAGATACGCCGACGGATTCACCTCAGCCGCGACCACATAGTAAGAAGTCGCCGACCGACTCCCCAGAGGATGTTTTCTTAATATCTCAAACCACAATAGGGACCGATGATTCGTTCCCGTCGCAAACATCAGAGCCCCTACAATCTGAACCATCACCCCCCAAGATTGTCGCGGAGTCACTTCCAGCGAAGGAAGACTCCCCGCAGCCACAAGTACTTGTTCCAGCAAGTCATCCCAATCGATCCAGCAGTCCTGCCAAGGACCTATTTCCTGCGCAGAAAGATCTACGGCCTCACATTGTTGAGACAGACTTTCTCCCATGGGACGATGATCCTTTATATCCCTTCCCGACTACTGTGTCTGGCGAGAGCCCGATTGTTTCACCACTTGATCCCTACACTTCTATCACAGAGGCCTTGCACTACGAGTCGCGAACTTCTGCTGTTAATGCTTCAGCCATCGTTCTCCTTCTCAAGCCTTTAGTACCCGACTTCGTGATCGACTATCACCAGGCGAATGCAGTCCTGCGACAGCACCACTCGAGACTAATGCAAATGGGGCTCTTCATTGAGGCGTCGCTCCTACGGAACCTGTGCATCAAGGGATGGCCCGAAGGTTTACCTCAGTGGGGCGAAAACTACACAGCAATTTTCACACCAGCGCAACAGAATGGAAAGGTCAGCTTCCTTTGCTCTGCGTGCAAGAAGCCTAGGGAACTTGATCCCAAAGATGGCCCAGAAGCTATTTGGACTTGTGAGAGATGCCGCACTACCATGGCGCCTTGCGCTGTCTGTGGTCATCGAGAACCAACGCATGCTGAATTCGCGCCTGTGGAACTACCAACCGCCTTGGGCTCCCCAGACACCTGGCTCTCCCAATGGTGGTACTGTCCCGGCTGTGCGCACGGCGGTCATGCTTCCTGTCTTACAGCATGGCACGCTGTTCTCGATCAGCCAGACTCTAGCGGCTCAACTACCTTTAGCGATGGCTGCTGTCCCCTCGATGGCTGTGGACACGCCTGTCTTCCTGGGCGATATCGCGGCGAGACGAGCACAGCACGATCTGATGAGATCGGACGCGCGACTGTAGAGAAGACGAGGGCAAGAGATGAACGGGGAGCAAGCAGTAGCAGACGATCAAGTCCTCGTGCAGGTATGGATCGATCTGTCAAGAGTGATGGCAACGATATACCGCAGAGCAGAGCGGTAGGTATGGCGAGGGATGCGCTAAATAAGGGTAGTGGAGGGATCCTGAGCTCGAGTCCTGGAAGGGCTGTTGTGACGGGAGAAAGGGAGAGGAGGAAGAGCGTCAAGTTTGCGGGCACTGATTGATAGAGCTACGGTGGACAGTGTTGTGCCTCGGGTTGTTACTTTTAGCATGGCGTTTGGACGTGGAGTTATCCGTGGGCAGTGCAATTTGGTCAGGGGCAGAGATCATGGCGTTTTAGCTACAAGATGGTTGTTGGATGTCCTCTGTTGGAGATGCGCATAGTTGAGCGATGAAAGGAATTACTAAGAAGGAACATTTAACTGCATAGTTTAGCAACTAAGTTCTCATTATAAAGTATCATCTTAGGCAGCAGTGAGGGCTTTGAAGTTTATTGCCCATATATTTGAGATGTGTTTGCCTTTGTGCTGGGCTTCAAAGCCTCTTTTGAGCCCTCAACCTTATTAATACACGAGAATAATACAGGTCGGACGACGTATCATCTTCTACCCTA
The DNA here is from genome assembly GCF_000149955.1 of Fusarium oxysporum f. sp. lycopersici 4287. Classification (NCBI taxonomy): domain Eukaryota; kingdom Fungi; phylum Ascomycota; class Sordariomycetes; order Hypocreales; family Nectriaceae; genus Fusarium; species Fusarium oxysporum. The sequence goes on from NC_030987.1 coordinate 706,052, forward strand.
ACTCAAAGACCGGTTTTCAGAATTTTGATCCAGTTTCATACGAGACTCGTCGCACTTCCGAACGATCTGTTTACCTTATCAACGACTAATCATCATCGTATCCTCCCCAGACATCCCATTTCTCTTCGCAACTATCTACACCCTCGAATATTGTTGAGAACATGGATGTCTCTGACTTAGAGTCACTTACACGCAATATGAGCACAGGAACGTGTTGTCTTGAGCCTTCTCCTTTCTTTCATCATGCTGAACGTGTTCTAGTACATACTGATACTCGTCCCATTATTGTGTCGGGTCACTCTGGCGTTGGCAAGGGTACTCTGATCCAAAGGCTGAAGGATAATCATCCGACCGTCTTTTCTTCGGCTGTCTCGCACACAACACGCCAGCCGCGACCTGGCGAGGCTGAGGGAGTCGCCTACTTTTTTCGCTCCCCGCCCGAGATTCACACTATGATAATGCGGAAAGAGTTCGTCGAACACACCTATTTCAACGGCAACTACTATGGCACGAGCAAGAAAGTCATGGCTACACTGATGAAGGAGGGGCTGACTCCCATATTGGGCATTGAGATGGAAGGCGTCAAGGCGATGAGATCTTCAGGCCTGGAAGCTCGCTATGTCTTCCTCAAGCCCCCGAGTCTCGAGATACTCGAAGTCCGACTTCGGGCCAGCGGAACAGAAGATGAGGCAAGCATCTCGCAGCGTTTGGCACAAGCCAAGCTCGAGCTTGAGTTTGCAGAGACTGGAGTGCACGATATTATCATCGTCAACGATGACCTTGATGAAGCGTATCGACAGCTGGAGGACTTTGCTATTCATGCTTCAAAGAAACGCAAAGCGGGTAGCATGTGCTGATTGGCGTCTATTTACATATATACTCAGGCTCTAATGGCAGTGTTATGACAAAATGACGTTCTGTCTTCAGCTCGGAATATTTCGAGAGATCAATAAGGCCTCTTAATCCTAACATATACTAATATCCTACCCAATGGTCTGAAAGGTGATTCTATCTGCCTGACTCCTGATATGTAAAGTTGGACTTTCATGTTGCCATGCAATCACGTGCAAAGACCTTGATATAAACTACCATTCATGCTATACGAACCGAGCGAGCGGCGCCACGCATTGTACAATGTTTCTCGCGAAGGGAATCGCGAGATTTGTGTAATAGAGCGGATGCAGCAGCGAAGGAGTTTGCCTAAGATCTAGCGAGCTTACCTAAGTTATGGCTTAGTTTCGTCCCTAATCCATCTGCCCATCCAGCGTCGATTGATCTCCTTCGCTTCTTCCACCATCCCTAGCTCTAGCAACAGTTGAATAGTACCTCTAGCCGCCGAGTATATAGCTGAGCTAATCCAAGCCTGCGTCGGGGCCGAATGCTCTCCAATAAAAATAGTGTTATGTTCAGTCTGATGATACGCTGGGATGTAGAGGTTATGCTGCTCAACATCAGGACGACACCACGAGGTCGCAGTATGTTCATCTTGTAACCAGCATAGTCTCTCATAATCGCCCGTGTAAAGCTCGCGCGCTTGCTCCCCATGAAGACTCACGATTGCGTCGAGAACTGTTTGAACGTGCTCTTCGTCAGAGAAGCTGACGTAGCGATCACTCCAATCTCCACCACGGTAGTGTGTTATGAGCCCAGGTCGGGACTCGTTCAATCCGTAGACAGGATAGTATAAAGCACCGATGGGTCTACTCTCAGGAATAGAGTAACCACCAAAGATAGGTCGCTCGCCCTTCTCCCAGAAACGTTCGGAGAAGAGGAGGGAGACTTTGCAGGCTGACTTAAAGCGTAGGCCTGCTTCGCTGATTGCGCGACCGAGGACGGATGAGAATGAGGGTAGAGCCATGAAGCGGGTCATTGTGAAGGGAACTGCCATGATGGTGTAGTCATAGTCCTTGGACTCAAACGTCCGGTTCTTGACGCTGGGATACCACAAGAGTCTTGTTCGAGTTTGGCCACCTTCGCCCTTGACAGATTCAAGCTTTCTGATCTTGCGATTGAGAACCAAACGGTCGGAAACATGAGGGATGAAAGCATCAGTGAGCCGATTGAATCCTCCGTCAACGCACTTCCATTCCGTCTCGCCCAGTGAGTCTTTAGTCCCATCTAATGCGAGATTTGAGTTGTGCACCATTTCATCCCAGAAGACATCGTAATCCGTCGCAGTCCATATCGCATCAGTGATGTTTTCGCTGGCATGGAAAGCTGCCCTCATCATGCACTGTTCACTCCAGTCATCATAGCCCTGGCTCATGACGAACTTGTGAGAGCGCCATACATCGGCTTGGATGGCCTTGAGCATAGTTTCGTTCTTGAGGATCTCGTTCATGCGGTGCTTTGTTTCGTTGTATTCGGTTGATACCATAGCTGGCGGTTTCGCGAGGCTTGAGTTCGCATGGATGTCTGCTCTTGTTGGAATTCTGCCATCTGGATGGCGGCCAGTTCCCCAGGCAATAAGCTCATTAGGATGATGCTGAATCCAAGGGATAAAGTCGACTTTCCACTTTGAGTCATTTCCATTCATCTCATTGAGAGTCTCAGCCAATTGGAAAGTCAGCCGATGCTCCGTATACTCATGTGTAGAGTCATCGCTCTTGTAGGTAACAGTGTAAGGCAATCTCATCGGACCCATCTCAGCAAACTCCTGCGTACCACCGACGAACTTGGTTCTGAAGCGCCCGCCGACTCTGTCACTAGCTTCGATGATCTCCCAGTTGTGAAGACCTATGCTATCTAGCATTAGAGCGGTGGTGAGCCCAGATACACCGCCTCCGACAATGGCGACGGAGGCATTGGGAGCTTTGGAGACTGGGTTGCAATTGAGCTTAGCGACATCATCGAACCAGGCTCCGATTGAGTCGAAATTTTGCATCTGAGGCCTTTCGGTACAGGAACTCAGTTGTTGGGCCTTTGATGGTAATTTGCTGCCATGTGCGGTGCTCAAGAATAGTAGCAGGAGAACTGAGGCGCCCCAGCGCTTATCGGTGAACTGGACCATTGCAGTTGCTCAGTAGGCCCTTTGTATGTCCAAAAAGGTTAAGAGATAGCGAGTGAGGCCTGGATGAGTTGAGAGGTACATTGAGCTATAAGTATTTCCACCTTGAGCCATACTTCTCAATCACCAATTGAGAACTGCATAGTTGCGAAAATTCATGTCTACCTTGATGGAACCTGTTGCATCTTGCGATATTAATTATTCATATCGCTGCCCTAAAGAAAGACTCATGTTTCCATAGAATATGTACGGCAGTTGCATAAGTGAAAGCAGATGGGACTTGATCTGCATGGAAAAGACCCTGATGGCTTGGCGCCAACCCCATCAAGGGCATCAGCGCCGGGCCACAGCACCTTGTTCATAGCAGTGATCACCGAATTATTGAATATAGTAGTGGTGGCCACGAAGCAAAGATCAGTCACCAATGTTCTAGTGCAGAAGCTCAGTTGTCCTTGCAGGAGTGGAGCTATCTCTCCGGGTTCATGGACGTGGATTTCCCGCCGAACTGGAGACATGTTGCGAGGGTTACGCTGCTTCCATCATAAGTCAGGAAAGTATTTAGACAATTTTAGGATAATTTAGGACATTGGGAGTCAGTTTAGAGTAATTCAGGATAAATCCAGCAGAATCTCCGAGTAGAATCCATCAGGCCTGGATACCGAAGCGGGATACGATTGTGGTGAATTGACCAAGATGCTGAATATCTATATATGTGTATAAAGAAAATGTTCAATCTAGTTAACCATAAAGAAACTCTAACTCAGAATGCATCTCTACCGATCAGTCCTACACTCTAGGTCCCCAAAGTCTCGCCCTCTCCGCCTCAAACCCGGCCTTGTCCTCCGCCGTAGTCCTCAAGAACCCAATCTCCTTCCAGATATGGATGTACTTCCTCACCACAGTCTCCGAAACAGGTCCAACAACCGAGAGAGACTTGGAGTGCTCAAGCGAATGCTTCACATCGAGAACAAGACCACCGCAGGCCATGCGTAGGTATGTGTCTTCGAGGAAATCCGCGAGTAGAGCAGCGGGGTTATCCTGCTGAGGAGCTTTGCGCACCATGTCGAGCCACTGCTTGAAGGGGACTTTGTTTGGGATGCGAAGGGCGTCGGAGAGGATGTTGTTAACGTCGCGCCATTGTTGGCCAATGGGGTTGTCGATGTGGTAGATTGGGTAAGGGGTGTGGTCGGAGAGGATGAGATCGGTGAGAGTATCAGCGATGTCGTTGACCGGAGTCCAGTTGAGGTTTCCGTCGACGTCAGGAAGAGCATTCAGAGTCTGAGAAGATTTGATGAGGAAGCCGAAGTGCTCCATTGGGTTCCAGTAACCGCTTGTCTTGGACCCAGCGATCTGACCAAGACGCACGACCATGGGACGGAAACGGTCGGTGAACTTGTGGAGAGTCTCATCAAGCATCCTCTCACAACCCCATTTCGCTTCAGCATACCCGTTACCGAGTAGTGAGTCAATGGTAGTTCTCTCCTCAGGAACAAGAATCTTTCCAGTCTGCCCAGCAGCCAACCCCCACTGTCCAACGACACCAATTGACGAAATCATCTGAAAGCTGAACTTGAAGTCCGCGGGACGACTAGAAGCACACTCACGTCCCAGATCAAGAAGATTGCGGAAGACCTGGAACTGAGACTCGAATCCAGACAGAGGACGCTTCGCACTCATGGGCCAAGCATTGTGGATGATGTGCGTGACAAACTGGATCAAACACGCGTACTCGCTATCTTTGACTCCAAGCTTAGGCTTCGAGGTATCGGCCTGGAAGATTTGCACCTTGGACTTGAGATGCTCTGGGAAGCGAATACCCTTGTCTCTCATGGCCTTGTACTGGCGTGTTGTCGGGTCTTCTCTGTTGGGGCGGTTGAGACATACGATGGTGCGGACTTCTTCGAGTTGCGCGAGGGCGTAGACGAGATGGCTTCCCAAACCGCCTGATGCGCCTGTGACAAGGACGACGCTTTCGTTTTTGCCAAGAGGAGGACCATCTGGGTTGGAGGTCGGGGCTTTGAAACCAGCGGTGTACCTGTTGACAAGCTCGGTGATTGCTTGTTCGCGTTCAGCGAGGTTGGACGTGTCGCTGTGGGTGATGATTGTTTCTTGCGCGACAGCTTCAGAGACAACAGGCGCAGGAATGGCAACAGGTTTAGGAACCGGAGTAGCCAGACCCATCTCTCGCGCCAGCATAGTCTTGAGATCGCCAACGGTCTGACACTCCATAAACAACTGCTCATGTGCGATGTCCAGACCAAAAGTATCCTGGAACCGACTTGCAATGACAAGTGACAGAAGAGAATCAACACCACAATCTGCAAAGTTCGTCTCATCGTCTAAATCAGAGCGCGCAACACCACTCTCCTCAGAGATAATCTCGAGAGCGCGCTCAAATTCAACTTCAGCTGATTCAGCGAATTCTTCTTGGAGCTCTGGAGTGGCACTTCCAGTGGTAGTCGTGTCACGACCTGAGTCACTAGCCGCAGAAGATGAACTTCCAGAGACATCTTCGTCTGCACCGAGGAAGGTTCTCAGATCTTTGACGGTGGGGTGTTCGAAGAATAGGGCGTTGAAGTCCAGATCAATGTCCAGTTCTTCCTGGAAGCGAGCGGAGATGGTGAGACCGAGCAGGGAGTCGATGCCGACGTCCGAGAAGGTTGTGCTGTAGGTGAAGTCGGAGACGTCAATTCCGCTTTCCTCTGAGATGATGCGGATTGCAGTAGAGAACTTTGGTGGTTCTACCTTGACAGCTGGCTTGTTCTGGGTTGGCTTGGAGGTGGAATCCTTCGTTTGCGAGGGAGTGTTTCGGGGCTTGTCTTGAGTCTGGCGCTGAGGCTGGCCCTTTTTGCCGCTCTCAATTGAGAGGATCACCTTGAGGACTCTGCGCGGGACACCTTGAATCGCGATCTGACCAAAGAACGCGACAACTCTATCCTGGTCAAAGATCGTCACATCACCATACCAGAGCTTGTCCGCTCCAGCATGCATTTGAGTATAAGTAGTATACTCCTTCTCAAAGTCCAAAGGCTCGAAAAGCTCAAGCGATCCCCACCCATGGTTCATGTAAACATCGACGTCAATATCTGTGTGATCATTGCAGTTCATAGCAAAACCACAAGACTGAGTAAGAGCGTCGATGACGGCGGGATGAGTGTGGAAGTCACCGTCGCGCTTGACCGTACCGAAGCTGATCTTGCTGGAAGCTTCGAGGGTTTCGCTGTTGAGGACGACTTCGTCGATTGCGCGGTAGTCGTCATGGAAGCGTGCGAGGGGACGGATCATGCGGTAGGCCATGGAGCGGTTGAAGCGTGCGCTTTCACCGGTGGTAATTTGGTTGCGGAGATTCTGAATCTTCTGCTTCATGTTGCGGGCTTCGCTTTGGAGGCTGTCTTGATGGCTCCGGTCCTTGAAGCGGACTACACAGGCGGAGTGCTCTTGCAGATGACCCTTGCTCTATCAGGTTGTCAGCATACGCACTAATATTGAATGATAGATTGATACTCACATCGAAAGACATGAAATTGATTGAGACTGATCGAGATGACCAGTCTGCCTCAGCATGGGCCTGAATGGGCTGGCGAGATCCATCACCACGGAGGATCAAAGCCTTGGACACGGTCATGTCCGAAACCACAACCATATCATCCTTCTTCTGTGGCTGATACCTCTCAAGTATATACTTTCCCAGAGTCAATGCGATGTCAGCATAAACCGATGGAGTGCAAAGAGGAATTCCATCGACCTCATGACCCTGTACAAGCGGACTCAAGTCTTTGCGAGCAATATCGGCTTCAACAACAATATGAGTCTTCTTGGAATCGCCACTCTCTTCCACAACACTATGAATAGTAGTACTCTCAAGTTTAGAAACATTGTTGATGACCAGAGGAGGATCGCCCTTTCGCAGCGTCCAGTCATTGACGTACTAGATCCAGTACTCCTTAAGATCCCAGCTATAAGCTGGAAGATCGACGACAGTGTGTGCTCCGGGGAAGTTGCTCTGGTAATCAGCCCAGTTGATACTAGCACCAGCGTCGTAAAGGCTCTTGAGTGCTGCGGAGAGCATGTCCCATGGTGCTCGGCTACGCTGGAGTGAGGCGACACAGGTGATCTGTTGACCAAGGGTAGGCTTGACCATGCCTGAGACAGCTGGGTGAGGACCAACTTCGAGGACCATGGAACGATCGTTGATATAGCCATCGCGGTAAGCAGTGGTCAATGCGGCGAGCATGTCGACAGGCTGTCGAGAGTGTCTAGCGAGATATGAGGCATCAAAAGGATTCTCATTCTCGACGACTGTACCTTCCAAGGGACACAGAACTGGAATTCTGGGCCCGGAGAACTTTACTTTGCTGGCGAGCCTCTCGATGTCGGACACCACTGGCTCCAACTGAGATGAGTGGAAAGCGTAGGGGACCTTGAGAAGAGTGGTCTTGAAGCTAGCCGCCGTGAGCTGCTCCTTGACCTTGGCGATCTGCTCATTCGGGCCAGCAAGCACTGTCTCAATGGGAGAGTTGATACAAGCAGTCTCGTACTCTTGTCCCTTCAGAGCCTCGGCGATCTCCTCCTGGGAACCCTTCACCACAAGCATGGCGTGGGTACCACGAGTACACTTCTGCTCAAGAAGCTGAGCTCGACCTCCAACAAGGAATAGTGTATCAGTGTCTGACAGAACTCCAGCGATGTTAAGAGCAGCATATTCGCCAAGACTGTGTCCCACAACAGCAGTTGGAGTAATTCCCCACGACGCCCAAAGTTTGCTCAGGGTAATCTGAAGACAAACACTAGCAAGCTGAACAAGTGAAGGCGCAAACTTGCTAACATCAGGCTCATCAGATTGAATGAAAGGAAGCATAGAAGTAAATCCCAAATTCTGTGCAATCTGATCCAGTGAAAGAAGCTCATTGCGCACGAATTCGTTCTCCTCAAAGAGCTGCTTTCCCATTCCTGGGTACTGAGCTCCCTGACCTGTGAAAGTGAAGACCACCTTTGGTGCTGCCTTGGGCCGTGTGACGCCAGTATTGTTCTGGAGAGCTGTTTCGATTTTGGAGCAGATTTCTTCGGGGGTTGCGCCGGGGACAAGAACGCGGTGTTGGTGGTGGATACGACGTGCTGTAGTTGTGTAGGATAGCTCGGCGAGGGAGATATGTGAGTTTGTGCTGAAGAATTTGAGCATTGAGCGCATGTTTCCTTGGAGGGAAACACCACTTTTTGCAGTGATGGCTATGGGGAATTGGACGCGAGAGTCATGGTTGGCAATAAGTTGTTTCCTTGGTGGTGCGTCCTGGATCAACAGAGCGGAGTTACCTCCCGCAGCACTGAAGTTGTTGACAAAGACACGTCTAGGGTTGGTCTCTGTGCCTTTCTTCCATTGCGTCGGCTCCAAAGCAATGCGAACGTTTCGTTGTTCAAGATCAGTGGGGAAGCGATGGTTGATCTTGTTCTTGATGCCGCAGTGTGGAACGATGGTGTCCTTCTTCAACATTTGAAGGACCTTGATCACACTGCAGACACCAGAGGCAGCCTCACCGTGGCCGATATTTGATTTCGCTGAGCCGATGTAGAGCTTCTGGGAATCTGTACGGGCGACTTTGCCGTCTGCTAGAGGAGGTGCGAAAGTCTCGAGGACACTGGACATCTCTGTGGCATCGCCAGCTTGAGTGCCTCTGTCATTGCGTGAGTAAGGACCATGAGCGGGAAAGGTGTAGACTTACGTTCCGTGCATCTCAACATAGCTAACAGAATAAGGATCAACAGCAGCCTCATTCAAAATCTTGTTAAAGATAACCCGCTGTGCACCAACATGCGGCCGCGTAATCGACTCCGACTCAGCAGAATGGTTCGTATACGCACCAAGAACAACACCCAAGATCGGATCATTCTCCGCAATCGCATCATCAAGCCTCTTGATAATAATAGTCGCAACACCTTCACCTCGACAATAGCCATCGGCGCCATCGTCAAAGGTCTTGCAGTTACCTGTGCGCGACAGAAAGTGTCCCCTGTCAAGACCAGCGTGATAATCAGGGTTGGTCAAGACATTGGTACCGCCGGCGATGGCAGTGTCGACGTCACCTTGCCAGAGAGCGTTGCAGGCTAGATGGATACCGGCTAAGGATGATGAACACGCTGTGTCGACGGCGTAGCTCGGGCCGCTGAACTTGAAGAAATAGTTGATGCGGCCGGGAATGAAAGCTCTGTTTCCGCCGGGGATGTAGTACGTGTCAATGTTCTGGGCACTGTTTGTTTCCATCCAGTCATTGCTGGTGACACCATAAAAGATACCAACACGATCATGTCGAGTAGAGGGCGTAGCATCAGGAACGATACCAGCTTGTTCGATTGCTTCGTAAGCTGTCATGAGAGCCAACCTCTGCGCGGGATCAATCTGAGGAGCTTCTCGGGGTGAGATGTTAAAGAAGCGAGCGTCAAACTCGGAGGGGTCATCTAGCCAGCAACCAAACGGCGTAGCGCTTGTGTTCTTTCCTGCGCCGGTAGGGTCAACGTGTGTTTGCTGATCCCAGCGAAGACTTGGAACGGGCTTGTGGACGTCGAGACCTTTGTAGAGAAGATCCCAGTAGGCTTCTTTATCTTTTGCTCCGGGGAAGCGACCGGACATAGCGACGATAGCAAGCTTTGGCTTGTTTGTTCCGGCGTCAGGAACGCTTGGGACATTGGTGGGTTGGCTAGGCATGTTGGTTTCCGGAACGAGATAACGAAGAGATGTCTTCTTGAGAGCAGTGTAAATCAAATGTTCAGCATTCGAACCAATCGACTGAACACTAAACTGCTGAGATCCAGTAGTCTCAAGAGCTGCTTGAACATCATCAAAGATCGAACTCCATCGAAGAGGGTGAAGGAGAGCCTGAGCGATGGCATCTTCCAAGAGTGTCGCGAAGCTTCGCTCTTCAGGCTTGGAACCCGTGCTGGAGAGAAGAGGAATCTGTTCAGATGGTGACACAGCCTTGTTGAGCATCAAGCCATCAACGATCCGTCGAGCGTCTTTCTGAGAGTACAGATGTAGTGCATGGTAAGCACCATAGACGGGGATACTCTTAGCGGTGATGGTCTTGGAAGCAAGAAAATGCGTGAGATCACCAAGGCGCTGGGGCGGGCCGCTAACAGTAATACCATTTGGTGCATACGCACTGATGTAAGGCATACTAGTCAAGACGCCTCCATCCTGAACGGTCAAATTAGTATGCAATTGTTATCTCCATGTGTTGTGTTACGTTACTTACTTGGGTATCCCAGAACTCCTGGAAAACTTTTGCTGCCTTTTGGCCAGGGACAAGAAGAGCCCAGCTCCTGTTCAAGCCTTGGCTTGGATCGATTCGTCGAGCTGTATCGGTGACGAGAAGGCCTGTTCGAAAAGCTGCGACGACGGATGAAACAGCCATGGGGATCAGGTCTGCGGTAAAGCTGCTGCAACTGACAGCCGCAGCCGCGAAAGCGCCGGTACAGAGACCAACGACCCTTGTATTCTGCGCATCATATGAAGAAATACCTGCTTGACTACTGAATGTTAACACCTCCCCAAGCAGAATTGAACTGTCAGCGACGTACCTAATGAACGTACCAAGCTGATACAAAGTCGTCATCGCCATATCAAGCGCAATACATCGCGGTCCACTCTGATCCCAAAGAAGAAGATCCTCCTGGCACGTAAACCGCGGAAGATCCTTTCTAATACTATAGGGGATTTTGAAAAGCTCAGCGCGGAGGGCATTGTAACTCTGGTTCAGAAACTCATGAAGAAAGAGATTGTCGCGCTTCTGGAGGAGGTACTGTAAATGAGGTTGGACCTCAAAGGTTTGGTCTCCGAAGAGATACAGCTTCATGTGGGATGCCATGACAAAGGTGTTGAATCTTGTTGATGTTTCGGTTGAAGTCTATGATGTTTTGTCTATGGTTAGTTCTCTCTTGGCTCTTGATGAGACGATGCCTCTTTTATCTACCTTCATATCACTCCATTCCTTCCATTGACCTTATCTCGCTGTCATCTTCTATCAGAGATCTTCATCATCTTACTCGGAGTCCGGCATATCAGACGCTCAATCTTCTGAATGCCGTCATCACGGCCCCCCATTGCCGACATCAACAAAGAGGTTTCATTCCCGACACTGAGCCTCATCATACCAAGATAATGCACGTCTGACCCAAAACAGACATATTGCCGTTGTTGTCGTACAAAATATCAGCCATGTTCCTGTATCAAGACTTGTAAGACGGCGTCCGAGTCTCGGGAATCAGGTCGGTTCAGCTCGGGAACTTCACGGCGACTAAGGACTTCGGACGCCGCTTGATCCCGTCATCTCTCATAAAGCCTGATCCTATCGCGTTTAACGTTCTATGTCTACACTAACAGTCAAGATTCAGTGCAAGATGGACAAGACGGATAGAGACGCTGTCATTGAGCATGCTACGCAGGTTAAACACCTCGTGCATGATCCCCACAGCTTCCTCACTGAACTGGTCGCGCAGCAACAGCAGTATCACTGCATTGCCTGGCTTTGCCACTTCGACATTCTCTCGACATTCCCCAGCCTCAGACTCTATCGCATACTCTGATGTCGCACAGGCTCAAGTCCCGCTGTCAAGCTGCAGTCAGTAGC